>NC_056735.1:1980566976-1980589476 GCF_019279795.1 Protopterus annectens | reverse complement strand
ACCTTATCGTTACTCAAAACAGTGTGTGTTGACAAGTACTCCCTCAATAAATCGACCCCTTCCTTTTGATCTATACAAGTGTACAAAGACACCACATCCAGGGATGCAAAATGAAAAGGAACTCCTTCAGTGTTAACTACACTTAAAAGTTCCAAAAGGTGCCAAGAATCTTTTATGTAAAATTTTGTTTTCTGTACTATTGGGTTCAAAACATTGTCTAACCAAATAGATATTGTCTCAGTTTTAGAAAAACTTGCTGAGATTATGGGCCTGAAAGGTAACTTGTCTACTTTTTTGTGAAGTTTTGGTATGCCAAATACACTGGCTAATCTAGGATACTCAGTGAACAAAAACTCGTATTCTGAATAGGTGATGTTACCTTGACTGAATAAATCAAATAATGTAACATCAATTTTACAAAAGCTTTCTTCAATTTCTTTGCTAGTTACAATTAAATAGCTAGCTTCATCCTCCAAGAGGGCTGACATAGCTTGAACATAGTCAGTAACTTTCATGACAACTAAGGTACCTCCTTTATCACTTTTCATAACCCTTAGGTGCCTGTTCTTAGTCAAAAAATCTAAAGCCTCTAATTCGGAAACAGTTAAATTAGAAATTGTGTCATTGTTAGTATCCATTTTTCTAAAATCTTCTTCACAGATCTTACCAAACACATTAATAGTAGAATTGAGTAACGGGTTAAAAGTACTGTTTTTGTTACATCCACTGTCCAAAGTAACTTTATTAACCATGTTATCAAAAATAAATTTTAAATTTAATTTTCTCAGGTAAAGCCTGAAGTCAATTATCAACTTAGTAATGTTAACATGGTTAGTTGGAATGAAAGAAAGTCCTTTCTTTAATAATGAAAGAAAAAGTTCAGGATGTAGGTTTTTGTGGTAACTACAAAGTTAGATTGGAATGTAAAGAAGCCATCTGGCAAATTCTGCTTAATGCAGACAAATATCCTGGGTTAAATGAAGCAGTGAACATAAAGTGCTTTTTACAAGCACAAAGACCAAAATAAGTACATTATAAGTTCTTAAATACACAAAATATAGAAGTGTTTTGATAACTTTGGTTGTTTAAACAACTTTTAAATGTGGAATTTTTTGTATATGATTAGTATTTTTTAACTAACAGATGTAAGAATTTTGATTTAGTATAAGTTACTGTGACTTTAATCACATTTTACTTTTGATTGGTCTATGAAAATCATGTGTATACATATTGGTACTATTTAAACTGCTTTCAGTATGAGATATGTACTTTCTGAAGAAGTTCACAGTTAATAAAAGTGGACGAAACGCGTAAAAGATATTTTTGACTCTAAGCCTCTTGTCTGTCCACAGTGGTCGTTATAGTTTGAGTTCTAAAATATATATATATATATATATATATATATATATATATATGTGTGTGTATATGTGTATATGTGTGTGTATGTGTGTATGTATGTATATATATATATATATATATATATATATATATATATATATATGTGTGTGTGTGTGTGTGTGTGTGTGTGTGTATGTGTGTGTATGTAGATATGTATATAAATGTTTCTGAGAATCTGCTTAACTATGAAGTATGATTTATAACAATTTCTATGAATACAATATTTTATTCTATTGGCAATAATGAGTTTGAGTAAATGCTCATATACAAGCAATTCAAGGTTTTTTTTGGAAGCTGTTAACTGTATTTACATGACAGAGAATAGATGCATCCTAATATATGTAATGTCTGAATCATATTAGCCAAAGTTTTTGATTTAAATGAATGTTAGAACTTATTTTTCTCTCCTCTTGATTTCTAACATCAAGATTATTTGAATGCTATTTGCATACAAGTGTTTTATATTACATGGTTGTATATAGTAGTATGAACAGTTTAAAAAAAAAAAAAAAAAATGGTTTATTTTAGTTTATATGATGCTGTTTTACCAAATGTGTAGTCTTGTCTTGCTAGATAATTGAATTGAAAACTGTTAACTTCAGTTAAATATAACTAGCATTAAATTGATAAGGTGGTAGCTGACGTACTGCTGCTTAGGGTAGGGGGTTAACTTGAGTGGTAAATACTACTCTAAGTTGGAGTTTACAACTCCAGGCTGGATGCAAGGTTTAATCCTTACATTATTTTCACTTGTTCATTGTTATTTGTATATAGTTTTGACATCCACAATATATTTTGTACATTCATTGTCACTACAAACAAAATTGAATCCTATACGAAATCCCATAAGAGATTCAATAAATACAGCTATATTTAAAGATACACCTAATGGAGGAGATGTAACATTACTTATCTTGTTATTTGTTATTTTGATCATAAGATTCTTAAGTTTTAAAAATGCCAAATGACATCTTTAAAAGGAATTTCTTTAAACATTAATGGATTGAATAATCCATGTAAAAGGGCAAGCCTAATAAGATACATTAATTTACATAAGGCCAACTTAGTCTTCCTACAAGAAACCCATCTCTTGAAAAAAGATATTGATAAACTAGCCACAAACAAATATACAGTATTGGTTAGTTCAGAGCACACTCAGAAAAAAGAGGAGTGGCTATTTTATGGAATAAAAGTATGCCCATTCCTAAAACCATTAAGTCTTATCAGGATGACAAAGGAATGTTTTGTATGGTTACAATACAAATTAATGGGAAGACTTACACTTTAATTAATGTATATTGGATACCTGGAATTGGTATTAATACAGTGAAACATCATCTTGATAAGATCATATCATTCTCTATAGGAGATATTATTTTAGCTGGTGACTTTAATTGTATACTACATGAAAGTGATACTACCACTATAGGAAAGAGAAGAATTACATCTAATGCAAAACATTTAAAGGATTTTGCTAATTCTTATCATTTGAATGATATTAATAATCAGATAGATTCAAAATCATTACCATACACCTTTTTTTTCTAACAGATACAAAACTTATTCAAAAATAGATAGGGTCTTTATTTCTAACCAGATGGTAACAGATTTAATTAATTCCAAAATCATTTCATGTCCTATATCTGATCATAATTCAATTGTTTTTGAATTCATGATAAAAATACTCATAATGTTCAGATCAAAAGGATACCAGCATACTTAACTCAACTAAAAGACTATAAAGAATATATACTTTCAGAAGTAAAACATTTTTAGACATAAATAACACTCCTGAAGTCTCCATTGTTTATGTTTGGGATGCCTTAAAATCATATCTATATGGACAAAGTATCAGATGGTATAATAATAAAAGGAAATCTTGGGATAAGGAATTGTTAGATATTCAAAGTAAATTAGACTCTTATAAACATAATAATAAAGAAAATATTATGGACAAGAAAGTTATTGAAGAAATAAACAAACTAAATGAGAAATACAAAGAAATTTTAACTCATAAAGTTAAAATAACTTTAGAGAAATACAAGTTTTGTCTTATTCAATAAGCCCCAAATACTTACATAGACTTAAAAATAAAACAAAAGGTTGAATAAACAAAACCATATCAAAGAAATCTTTTCTCTAAGGAAAAAGAAGAATGTTTCTAGTATACCAGAAATACTAGATGAATTTAAAAATCGCTTTCACAAAATTAACCATAATAATATTAACATGGAACCTAAAGATAAAATAAAGGAGTTTATAACCACAAATATGAATAAAAAGCTTAATAAACAACAGATTAAACTATTGGACAAGAGTATTTCATATACAGAAGTTATTACACAAATAAATAAGCTTAAATCAAACAAAGCACCGGGTAATGATGGTATTATACCAGAGATATATAAAATCCATTCTAAAAATACATATTCATTAATACATAAGGTTTTTATTTTGGCCCAAACTGAGTTAATAACCCCCCCCCCCATCTTGGCAATATACATTTATTTTGCCAATTTTAAAACCTAATAAAGATCCAACTAGATGTTCTTCATATCGGCCCATTTCATTACTTAATGTTGATTATAAAATGTTTATGAATATCTTTGCTGATAGATTGAAGACAATCATTCCCGGCATTATAGATATAGATCAGACAGGCTTCATTGTAAATAGAAATACTTTTGATAATATAAGAAGAACTTTAACATTAATAGATTTTGCAAATAGGAAAAAGAAAGATTTAACACTTATTAGTCTTGATATAAGTTCAGCATTTGATTTAGTAAGTTGGGACTATCTGTTTACCTTAATGAAGTGCACAAACTTCTCGGATGCATTTGTAAATCTAATTGAACATTTATACAAAGGAACGTTGGCTTATATTAAGGTAGGAACATATGTTTCACAAAAAATACCCATTCTTAAAGGTACAAAACAAGGATGTCCACTTTCTCCACTATTATTCACTTTAGTAATGGAGCCTTGGGCTAATTTGATCAGAAACAGTACTGACACAAAGGCTTTTGAAATAGATGAAAATACAACATCCAAAATTCAACTTTTTGCAGATGATGTTCTAATTACATCAGCAGGATCTAATTCTTCTATACAGTCTCTATTTGATAACACGATGAATTTTAAAAGTATTTCTGGTTTAATATTCAATGAAGAAAAAACTAAAATACTACCTATATATACATGAAAAAATATTTTCATTAGTGATTTTACTAAATATGTACCCAATTCAGGTCAGATAACTTATTTAGGTATAATACTATCTAAAGATATTAAATCTATTATATATAATAATTATAATACCTGTTTTCTTAATATACAAAATCTTTTAAATACCTGGAATAATATGTTTTTTACTATGGAGGAGAGACTTACAATTATTAAAATGATAATATTCCCCAAGATTTTATACTTAATACAATCAATAATACTTCCGCCTACAAAAATAATTATCAAGAAACTGAACACACTAATGTTAAATTTCTTATGGGCACCTAATAGACCTAGGATTGCATTAAAGAAACATACTAATAGCTGGTCTCAAGGGGGGTATTTCTTTTCCAGACTTTAATTTATATACTATCTCTTCTATTGTAAAAGTTATTACTTTATTAATAGATCAGTCATATGTCACAAAATGGAAAGATTATTGGGAGCTAATTAGTATACACTTCATGAAAATCTCCTTAACACATAAAAATATGATTGTAAATAACTCCATGTTATGGTTACTAAAGGAATTTTGTACTTCACCTATTACACCTAAACATATGGTTTGTTACCCATTAAATATTATTATTAGTTATCGTAACTTTATATTCATGCACCCTAAGTATAGGGAATGGAATTGTATTGTATTTCCTATAATGTATATTCAGGGTATGCTTTTGTCATCTACTTCTGAAGGAACTCATTTAGCTATAGATAATGATCTAAAGTACTGGTATCAGTTGATATCTGATAATAAAGTTAAAAATCTAGATTTCTTAAAACAAGAATTTGATCTAAGTGAAACTTGCTGGTTAGAGGTTCAGACCTTTAGACAACATCTCATTAATAAAATAGATTTAATGTCTATAACTGTTAAAGAATCTATTCCAACACTGATTGATTACTTGATATTAAATTTACAACATAAAGTTTCTGATAAAGGTAAACTTTCATACATACATAAAGTTATCAGACAAGAAACTTTTTACAGTGTAGATTCATACTGGAATTATTTCACTTCTATTAATGGGGACCCACCAAATCAACAAGATAAACAATATATATTGGAATCTGCTTATAGAACTACGTCTTCCATTGTCTGGAGACTTTATACATGGAAATTTTTACATAGATCTTTTATACACCTTTGATGATGAATAAAATAAATAATAAAGATAATCTATGTAAGAGATGTAATGTAGAAATTAATGCTGACTGGGCTCATATGTTTTATGACTGTATAAAATTGAAAGAATACTGGAAGTCAATTAATGAATTTTTGCAGGCTCTTTTACAGATAATTTCATTATTTCTAAATCTCTTATATTATTCAACACACCTGTACCTCAAAGTGTTAAAAGGTTAAGCTTCCCTTGTTATGGTCTATTCTAGCAGTGGCTAGGAAAATAATAACTAGAAATTGGATTTCAGATACACCTCCTTCGTTCAATGAATTTAAAAATGTTATGAATATAGTGTGCCATATGGAAATAAACACAATTAGGACTAGAACAAACAGAAAAACATCTTATTTTATTGTATGGGATAATTTACAAAATTTGTTAAAAAATTTTAATTTCAATAGCATGGTATTTTAGTTTAATTAATTGATCTGATTGTAGTGGATGTCTTTGTAAATACTTTAGTTGTTTTGTTGAATATTATAATAATACCTATTTTTAATTACTTGTATAAAATTGTTATGATATTTCTCTTATATGTTAAAACAATAAACCTGTTTTGAAAAAAAAGAAATAGCTGTTAATGTATAATGTGATATCAAAGATTGTTACCTTAAGTAGTGTTATGTGTTGATAAAGCATCTTGCACTGGAAAGAGGGGAGTTTTGCCCCCTCCAAAATAGGTAAACATTTTCAAGTTTAACAGAAAGTAATCTGACATGTTTGTTTGGTTACTTGTAATTATATACAGTCACATGTTTAACAGAAATCAGCTGGTTCATTTATTTTTTGTTTGGTACAACATTCTGTTAACTGATTTTTGGGATACTGTCATGAAGGTGTGTGCACTTATCTAATATACAGCGTTAGTATATGTGCCTATGTCAGTGATATTCATCATATTCCTATTGTTAATACTCTAGACAGTGCTGGCTGTAATACCTTAAAATTATACAGCGTAAACATCCCGTTACAGAAATTATTTTGTCATATCATGACTTGAATAATGTGATGTTGTATAACTCTGGGCTGATATGTATAAATCTTACAGAATTCATACAGTTCAGACTGCTGTGATCCCCGGATGGATTTTTCTTTGGATTTCTACAAGCTAGCTATGCACTTGATCCCAGTTTGTATACATATTGACCCTGCTTTCTTTGATTTTTCTCCCTTCACAGCCAACCAATAACAGATTTTGCCGTCTTTCCTTCTTATCATTATACTAATTTCATTCATCAGGTGATGTTTTAATATCCCACCAGCTCCATTTAACTTCTGAATCACATACTGAATTACAATTTAAGTATAGCTGTAAGCTTCCGAAGTGCATCTTTCATATCAGTTAAGACATAACTTCCCAATCCTGCTATAAACTAAACTTCTCATTGGTGCATAATCACTTCACTTGTATTAATTTAAATCACTGTTGGTCAAGTTATGTTTGTTCTGTTTTTGCAAAATGAAAAAAACATAACTCAAAAATAAACAAATGCACTAAAACAATTTTGGTAGGGGACAAGCCAGCCTATCCCCACCCATATAAGGGGCAAGTCATCAACTCCTCCCAAACAGGTCTACTTCAAAACATTGACTTATCAAAATATCGAATCCCACTTCATTTAGATGACTTCACCGAATCTTCTGTACATTGAACACCCGGAACAATGAAAACTAACCCCAGGTAAACAGCAACTTGACCACCAGGACAAAACAACCAACAGCGAAACAAGAAAACCTTCCAAGTGCAGGGCTTTGCCTCCCACCCCCTCCCCCAACTAAATATACCAACTCTGAGATTGCAGTACAGTGGGGAAAGGGCAAGTTTCACCATGGTGGCTAAGTGGTTATTTTCCCAGGATTGAGTTTCACTGTTCCAGGAGTATGATGTATTGAAGATTCGGCAAAGTCATCTTGATGAAGCTGGATTTGATATTCTGGTACTTTGATGTTTTGAAGGAGACTCCTCCAAAACGTATGTGTACAAAATGCATGGTCACAGAACAGTGGTAAAAAGTGAGCCTCCACTGACAGTGCGCATCAGTCTCACACAGAGATCACAGATAACAATAGAAGTTGAAAAGAAACGGATGATCACACAAATATTGTATGACTGAGTGTAGGCATAGTCACATAGGCAGCCAGCAAACTGCTTTGCACCATTTTAAGATAGTCATGTCTCAGAGAAATCCTGAATATCCACTTGTGAGATGGCACCTCCGTCTCCACTATATTTAAACAGGCAATGAGTGAAACTGGACTTGAACAAGGAAAATATGACAATTTATTTAGTTAAAAACACGAACATATGTCCAAAATAGAGACGGTTTCCATCCGTCTCTATTTTGGACATATGTTCGTGTTTTTAACTGAATAAATTGTCATATTTTCCTTGTTCGAGTCCAGTTTCACTCGTTGCCTGTTTAAGCATAGTGGAGACGGAGGTGCTGTCTCACAAGTGGATATTCAGGAGTTGTTTTGTTCTAGTTTTTGTTAGACGTCCTATGAGAAAGGTGAACCATTGGAATCAAGCACTGATTGTTCCTATATTTTCCCTTAACTGCATCAGTGGGCATCAGTCTTGTAGTTTACGGCCTGTGTGACTACATGTAATATTGTCATCCTCCAGTAATATTGCTGAAATTGAAATATGCAAAGAGACTTTCTGTTCTGTTCTTTGAAAAAGGATTGCCATTCAATCAACATATTCCCAGATCTTCATATGATACCATTTCCCAGGTAGCATTACTTTCTGTAAAGCTGCCTTATTAAAGTAGACTTTTCTCATAATGTGGTCAACATGTAATATCTGTACAACTCACTATGATTTAATCTGTGCCTATATTTATGTTTATACCCTTGGCTAATTACATAATTTAGTTCACAGAAATGTATTTCTTGTTTCTTTTTGATCTTTGCTATTCTTGCATTATTTTAACAATATCAAATCTCCTAGTATCACTTATACATTTCCCATCACTAATATATATATATATATATATATATATATATATATATATATATATATATATATATATATATATATATATATATAAATACACATATATATATATATATATATATATATATATATATATATATATATATATATATTTCCTGCTTTCTACCCTACTGTCCTAAAACTGAATTAATGCAGTAACGGAGACCTAGTTCAAAGCTCCAGAGAGCACCCCTGCAGTACCAGGCTACAACTCATTTCACACTTTTTGGCCACCAAACCAGGACCAAAACACTAAAGGTGGGGGAGTGTCCATATTCACCAAGGATATTCACACCTCCAGGCTGGTAGCCCAACACAATGTATATGAAATTCTCCAGGTGCAACTAACACTAGTTAAGACTGCAATACAAATTGTAGCTTGCTACAGATCCCCTACCATGCCCCAAGATTATCAGTACACCTTTCTAAACATACTGAAACATATTAAGATACAACCAAACACCCTAATACTGGGTGATTTTAACTACCCTGCCATTAATTGGGAAAACTACTCTTATACCAACACCTTTGCTCAATGGTCCTTAGAATTCATAAATTCCAACACCCTAGAGTAACTAATTCAGTGTCCCACCAGGGTTACCAGTATTATAGACCTGCTCATTACCAATGTCAGCAAAATTATTAAAACAGACTGTAAAATCATCAGGTTTTTCTTAAATAACAGTCAATAATACAGGAGGTTCAAGTTCAAAACGTTTTACTAGTGTACACCAGGAGGCAAAAGACTATACAATACAAGTATAGAATTTTGACTAATTACATTCAGGAAGTATACATTGTTTTATACTATTTACAATCAGTCTTTCCCACCTTACTGACATGGTCAGTCATAGGGCACTTACATCACTATAGTCTACAATATTCTATTCATAAGAAAGTGCTGAGGTTATACTTTTTAAAAACTTTCCCATGAGAATAATACAGCCTTGCAAGGCACCTGGTCAGTTATAATGTCTTTCTGTAAATGTTGCTCTTTCAAGGTTCCAGTCCTGCTCGAATACAATAGTCAGTTTGGTTCTTAATACGTTCCTTTGTTCCTTCTGGCAACATTAACTTATACCAGCTGTGCTGATAATATTCACAAGGCCAACTATCTCAGAGGAAGGAAGATACATGCTTTTTCCTGACCCAGCAGATAATCATTAGTGAAAAACATAAGCTTGCTGAGCTGGCTACTGCCAGGGTCAGAGTTCAATCACACTGCAGCTCCAGAGCTTCAAGCAATTACATGTAAGATCATTCTTACTGCCATATTGTAAAATAGAATAAAATGCATTACATACTATTTGCTTTTAAACTAGCACTTCATATATGTTTAAGTACATATTTTTCTAACAACCAACATGGGAGATTGATGCTCCACACCAGTGGTCACCCCTCGTTTGTTAGGTCTGACCATAAGCAAGTCACCCTTGACATCCACATCCCACCCCACCCCTCTTTAAGGAAACCTCTGTAAAAAAACTTCTCCAAAGCCAATTTCATGCTTCTCAGGTCAGAAGTAACAAACTTCATGACACCCATGCAGATGGGAACTGGAAGTTCAACTGGTGAATCCTACACTAAGGTGCTGTATGAGCACATTCACTCGTGCATGGACCGAGCCATCCCAAATAGAACCAATATGCTGTCCTCTAACAAAAGGAAGCCAATCTGGTGATCCCCTGCCATAAACAAGCTGTACAACAGAAGGTAGAAACTGTTGCAGAAAAGAGGAAGAACCCAGGATTCAAAAAAACTCCCTCACCAGCCTCAGTAGAAAGCTGGGATCTCTCATAAAATCTTCCAAAGCAAGTTGTGGAAACAAAATTGCCAAAGATTCCAAAGACAACCACAAGGCATTATATAGCTATGTCAAGAATCTAAATGGCAATACTCAGATCTGCTCTGAGCTACAGCAGAATGGCACTAGATATACTGATCCCAAGGATATTGCCAATATCCTGACAGACAGATTCAGTGCCAACTTCACCCCCCCTCTTACCCCCTAAAGGGCCCATCTTAATACTGAAAGAATGCCGAATTCTTGTAATCACGGCCACTCAGGTAAAAACTGCACTCTCCAAAGCCAAGAATACAGTATCCATGGGACCAGATGACATCCTGGGTTGTGTACTGCATGAACTACAAAATGAACTGGCACCTCACCTATGTGTCATCTTTAATCATAGCCTCACCTCAGGCTTCATACCCACAAAGTGGTGCACAGCTACAGTCATCCCACTCCACAAGGGGGGATCCACTTTGGATCTTGGGAACTACCATCCCATCAGTCTGACAAGCCTGATCTGCAAAGCCATGGAACGCATTATCATGAACTTATAAACAAAGACATTGGTAATCTTCAAACACTGGTCCCCACTCAATTTGGGTTCGTGAAGGGATGATATTGCCTCCTGAACCTGCTCGACTTCTTTGAATCAGTCTCCAGAGCCGTGGATAAGGGTAAGGTGGTTCACACAGCCTACCTGGACCTCGCCAAGGCTTTCGACACTATCCTCCACTCTGGAATCATAGATAAACTTACTAAGCTGGGCATTAATACCTATGTCATTTGATGGGTTGCAAACTGGCTTACTGACAGAACACACACTGTAAAAGTAGCCATCTCCAAATCCAGCTCCAGACAAGTGACAAGCTGTGTACCAGCAGGGATCTGTCCTGGAACCACTCTTGTTTGGCATCTACTTCTCTGAAGCACAGGCCAACACTAAGGGACTCTGGCTTACAAAGTTTGCAGATGACTGCAAGCTGGGAGCCATTATTCAACCCCCAAATGATGTGGATATACTACAAAAGGGCCTTACCAAAACATATGCCTGGTGGCAGAGCCATGGGCTCAAGCTAAATGCCAAAATATGTATAGTTGTCCCCTTTGGGAAAAAACATGTACCTAAATATTACCACATAGGTGGCAGTACACTAAACACCAAAAGTGTGATAAGAAACCTAGGGACACAGGTGGACAGTGGTCTCACCTTTGATAACCACATAGCCAGAACAGATAGAAAATCCTTCTACATGGCACACATCATCACGAAGGGCTTTTCATCCAGAAAAAAGGAGGTCATTGTCGCTCTGTACTCATCCCTCATTAGACCCATTATAGAATATAATGCCCCGTTTGGTATGTACCTCACAAGACATCTGCAACAACTAGAAAGGCTGCAGAAATACCTCACAAAAAGAATCACAGGCCTAAAGCAGATTCTTTATGCTGACTGTCTAAAGAAACTCCAGCTATACTCTGTCGCATATTGCCTACTCAGAGGTGATCTCTGGCTAACATATAAGGCCATGTCAAACCCAGAGTTGTTAGACATGTTACACTTAAAGAAATCCCAGTCCCTCTGAGCCACATGCTCCAGGGTCCTAACCTTGTCATCATGATGAATAGAACATGCTGGAGGGATAGATTCCTGACCCAGAGACTCCCCATGCTCTAGAATAGGCTGCCCCTACATGTTAGGCAGGGCACCTCAATGGCTCTCTTCAAGAGGAACCTTGAGGATTGGATAGGAGATAGGAAATTCACTCTGGGGATCACATCAGTAGCCCTGCTAGACAGAGGTACAGTAAAGTAAATATTTGTGGGAAGCAATGGCCAGGGAATCATTATGGTTAGGCTTATATAGGCCCTAGGGCTGATAGCCTAGTACCTACCTATGAACCTATTTTCATAGATTGGGTAAATTCACCATATGTTGACTGGCATGTGTCTAGCAGTGGGCTTAGAGGATTATGGAGCTGTTAATCAGCTGTTTCCTGTGGTCTAATGGTTCAAGGTTTGATTCCCTCAGCCTCCATTGACTAGCTGAGTAACTCTGAGCAAGTCACTTAACAGGACACCTCTCCTAGGCTGAGCATGAAAAAAGTCCATGCAGATCAGTGCTACACCCAGAAAAACAAATAAATATTCCTACTTCTTATCACTACAATAAAAATTGACATTTTGTATTCTCCAGTCAGTGTCATGCATTATTCTTATGCTATTGAATGCACTAGAAATTACCATCTTCCTCCTAACTCCCTCTTATATTCACTCATTACTTAGTCAAGTGAAATTCTGTTTTATATCTTCCTTACTGATTGACATCCTATATTTTCCCGGGTCTATATTATATAATCATATGCGAACAATGTCAAACGCTCTAATGAGCAAAAATACAGAACCTCAAAATCCTTATTGTGGGGGGCTGCACCCCCCACCCCCGCTAAATATATATTCCAACTCTGAGATTGCACTACAGTGAGGAAAGAGCAAATATCACACTCTTCAATGTACTGCAATCTCAACAACGGAACTTTGAGTTCCGGTATTTTCGCTCATTAGAGCATTCAACATTGTTCGCATGCGATTATGTAATATAGACCCTATTTTCCCACCCCATGTATCTTCCTTATAACCATGCTATATACAATTAGTTTTCCCACCTCATGTCCACCTGTATTATCTGCTGCAATAGTTTATTTACTGCATGTCTTAATTCAGAATCTGTATTATCTGCCGCACTCCTAGGAAACTACCATGCCATTATCTTCTCTAGGTCTGTCACCACTACAGGCGAATGATTCTTTTTCTTAATATTCCACAGAACTACCCATTTGCAGGCACAGCCCGGGTGAACAAGATCACAGGAGAAATGAACAAAACATATTCACAGATACTAATATGCTGTAAAACATATGCATATTTACATATGCAAAAATATGCCACAACATTTAGTTCAGGAACCAGTTTACAAAGTCAAAACACAGAGTGAAAAATGAAATTATGCTTGTCAGAGCTTTTTGGATAAGATATAGCCATAATGACTGTGATGGCTCATGCTGCAGGATAGCAACATATTATTATATAGAGAGGTATGAAAACATTAGAAGAGGTAATGAGAATAGTTGCAGGAAAGCATGCCATGGGGAGAAGACAGAAAAATGGAGAGAGAAGCATGCAGAAGGAAGAGGATAGAAAGGAGAGAAGTGTGAGAGATGCAAAGAGAAGAGGGAGGTAGGATGAATAAGAGACGGAAAGGGAATGACAAGATGAGATAAGGAAGGATGTAACAGGGATAAAAGAGACAGTAAGGAAATGACAAGATGAGATAAGGAAGGATGTAACAGGGATAAAAGAGACAGTAAGGGAATGACAAGATGAGATAAGGAAGGATGTAACAGGGATAAAAGAGACAGTAAGGGAATGACAAGATGAGATAAGGAAGGATGTAACAGGGATAAAAGAGACAGTAAGGGAATGACAAGATGAGATAAGGAAGGATGTAACATGGATAAAAGAGACAGTAAGGGAATGACAAGATGAGATAAGGAAGGATGTAAGGGATAAAAGAGACAGTAAGGGAATGACAAGATGAGATAAGGAAGGATGTAGCAGGGATAAAAGAGACAGTAAGGGAATGACAAGATGAGATAAGGAAGGATGTAACAGGGATAAAAAGGGTATGAGAAAGCTACAGAGTTCATGTAAAGTGACATGTGTGAGTGCAGCTGCACTTGTTTGAGTGAAGAAGTGCTCTTCGAGCTGTTGTCTGAAGGATAAATAAATCTGACATCCCTGATTGAGACTGTAATGGAGTCCCAAAGTTTAGGTGCTAGGATGGAGAATAAATGGCCAGTGCAATTAAGTTTAGTTTTTGGAGTTAGTAGGGTGGGCTGAGATTGAAAGATACCCCTCATTTTATATGTAGGGGGCTTGGTGAAAAGTTTATGAGTGAGAGGGAAAGATGTCTCAGGAGAAAATGTTTTGTGAATTAATGATCCTAGTAGGAGGTTGGCTCCCAAATGTACTGGGAGCCATTTAGCCTTGGCAAGAGTTAGGCAGTGGTGTTCATTAATGTGGTAGTTAGTAATGAACCAGCAGATTTTATTGGATATGGTTTGCAAGGTGGTGGCATATTTTTTGAGGCTGCAGCTATTATGGGTAATCTATATTCTCTAACAAATAAGACAGAAACACAAATGGGTCAATGCAGCATGATTAATTAGGGATAAACTGAAACCTGATGCAGACTTGCCTTAGGCCCATTATCCCAATGGACATCACTTGCTACAAACTTGCCTGTTCTGTGGCATTGAGTGATATAGCAATAACCCATGGCTGAGTGTGGGTAGTACTGGACTTACCCAAGGTTGTTGTGATTTGGTCATGAAGGCGAAGCCTGAGTGACCAAACAAAACCAACCGTGGGTAATTCCAGCATTACCCACACCCAGCCATGGATTATTGCTATTATACAATGATATTATTTAAGAAAGAAATTACTTAGTTTTCTTAAATAATGTCTTTGTCTGACAGTGCAATGGTGTTCTGCATTGTTTCTTGATTACTCTGCTTTGTTGATGTACTGCACATGTGTATGGGACTTGCATTCTCATGTTTACACAATACATCACTGTTTTGGAAAGCAAGCAGTGGAGATAGAAAGATCTCCGCTGCTTATTATTATTTTTTTTTTTGGAAAAGAAAAAATCTGTAACCCGGACAGTTTAGAGGTATGAGAGATGGGGAAAATACAAGGAAAATCATGTATGTTTCTTTAGTTTTGCAGAAGATACCTGTTTTGTTTCTATTTTCTCTGCTCTTATAACTACCTCTCCATCTCTTATATTAAGAAATGTGGATGAAATAAAGAAGGGGGTGATTAATATTGCTCTTATAAACTTAGAAAGCTTTGAGAAAGATTTTCATTGCCTGAAGGAAAGAAGATCTGAAACTGAAATGCATGTCTTTATTTAATGACTTTGCTCCTCAGTGATTTGTCAGAAAACCACAAATGTTATGAGGAACGAAGTCACTAAATAATGACATGCATTTCAGTATCAGACTTTCTTTCCTTCAGACTAAAGCATGCCTGTCACATAACAATACAAAAAAAAATCTGGCCACTCAATGATACTTTAGCTGCTGGATTTTCACTGTTGGTATATTCCCAATTTACAATGGGCATGCTGGTTGGGCTAACCAATCAGCATGCTCATTTTTGAATGTTAATGGTCAGTCCTTGTATAATATAGCAATAACCCATGTCTGGGGGTGGGTAATGCTGGATTTACCCACAGTTGGTGTGGTTTGGTCACGAGGGCAAAGCCTGAATGGCCAAACAAAGACAACCGTGGGTAAATCCAGCATTACCCACACCCAGAAGTGGGTTATTGCTATTATATAATGAAATTATTTAAGAAAAAAATACTTATGTTTCTTAAATAATGGCATTGTATAATGCCTCCTTGCTGCCCTTCCGCAGCTATCTGGTATTCTGCGGTAGTTCAGATGGACTGCGCATGCGTATGCTTACGCAGTACATCAGAGCTGTGGGTGGAAGCAACGGAGAAAGCAAGCTCTCTTTTGCTTTTTACAAAGTGTCCCACTATGTTAAAGGAGTTTAACATAGCGAGACAGCTTTAAAAAAAGCAATGGAGAATCTCTGTT
This sequence comes from Protopterus annectens, assembly GCF_019279795.1. NCBI lineage: Eukaryota > Metazoa > Chordata > Ceratodontiformes > Protopteridae > Protopterus > Protopterus annectens. The sequence goes on along the minus strand of NC_056735.1, from coordinate 1,980,573,207 downwards.
GATTTTTTTAAAGCTGTCTTGCTATGTTAAACCCATTTAACATAACGAGACAGCTTTAAAAAAAGCAATGGAGAAAGGAAGAGCTCTGTTACTTTTTTAATAGCTGTCTCGCTATGTTAACCTCCTTTAACATAGCGAGACAGTGTCTAGAAAGCAATGGAGATCTTGCATTCTCCGTTGCTGTAAAAAATACTTATACTAATGGAAAAGGTCTGGGCGACTGGACCTTTTTCCATTAGCATAAGTCTGATTTACAACGTGCACGCTGACCAATCAGCGCGCACGTTTTGGAATATTAATGGGGGGATCATTGTATAATAAGGGTTTGACCATGACATAGGTGACCTGCATTTAACTAGTGGCTTGGGTAGCTGTACATGCTGGCAGGGCAGGATGGGAGTGAGCAGCCACTGCCAGCTTGCCCATCCTGAGGAGGAGATGGTGGCATGTATGGCCCAACACTTGGGTGACTCTTAACATGAACATTAGGTGTTGCATCCATGAAGCATGAGCCTGTAAGCATGCACTGTCTGTGTGCACTTGCATGTAGCCAAGTGTTCATGCAGAAGCATACTCCATGAGGATGGCAGTAGCTGCAGTACATATGGAACTGTTGAGTGGGTGGGGGTGCCCCAGTGGGATGGGTAGCTGTCCCACTGGACTGGAATGCTAGCCTGCTCCCTACCACCTGTCTGTTGCAATGGGGGAATGAATAGACTAATGAGATAAACTCTCAAAAAACAAATAAGTGAAAAGATAGCAGATACTTCCTAAAACAGAAATTTATTAAATGCATTTCTGTTTTGGGAAGTATCTGCTATGTTTTCACTTATTTGTTTTTTGAGAGTTTGTTTGTTTAGACTAATGAGATACCCCAGACAAGAATAAGTGGGTCATAGGACTCTTTCCTAACCAGGGGATAGCCTATCTCACATCCAGATGTAACAAATGGGAAAAGGTAGTACAGCCATCAAGCAAGTAAGTTGGGGATAAAAAATGCTACATATCCTAACCAGTCCTTAAACTAGCAGCAATACAATTATCAGAATGAGCTTCAGCATTCAGTATTATTAAGAAATTTATCTCATGATGGACAACACTTTTTACCACACCTTGATCAACTGACCCCCAAAGCTACCATGGGGGTAATTTAATAAATCCTACAAAGCCTTTTTTACCATGTAGGCATCATGGCACGCTGCTTACACAAAAGTAAGCAGGTTTGCGATTCAGTAAACACAGCGGCTGGCACACACTCACACCCCAACACAGAAGTATCCATAGCATGCAAATCACCAAATAAGCAGGTGAATTTCATGCAAACAAGGGAGGTAGAGTGATCCAGAAAGCAGATAGGCAGCCCTGCAGACCCCGTGTTGGTGTCCATACTGTACATGGAAAATTTCTGTATACTGGATTTTAGACAGATAACAGGGGCTGTAAATACATAGGTAGATGGACAGAAATGGCATAGCACATATGGATATGAGGAAAACTATCCACTCTGTGTCCAAAAGCGTAAGATAAATAAGTTAAAATAATTTTAATTTTTTTAATGATCTGGGTATGTTTGCACAGCATGCTACAGTGAGCAAACATGCTTTTATGAAAAAATAAAAAAAAGAGTGGAAAAAAATCACATTTAATAGTATGTGACAGAAATGTATTATAGGACCCTGCATGGAGTATCGACAATGGTGGAATGGTGCGGTTACTAATGAGGTAGGGCCAGGAACCACGTAGCTTCCAGGTTGTGTGTATAGATCCCTATGCAAATGAGGTGGGGTTACTGAATAGCACAAATGGTTATCAGTGTCCACATATCCCTTCCACGTAGACACAGAACCATGTTGGTGTCCACAGAAGAGGTAACTGATAACAAGAAGGGATCTTTCTGCAGACTTGTAAGCTCATTGGAGCTCAGCTGCACCTGTTTGCTTTGTGCGCCACTGAGCTCAGCAGAGGGATGTGTACACCTGCTGCTAAGCTTTATTTACCTTTGGGGTGCATGTTTCCATGTGTTTTCATGGTGCACCACCGTGCTGAGTGTGACCTTTCAGGGGGGGGGGTGTACAGTGACTGCTGAGCTTTGTTTACCTTCACAGAACTTGTTTCAGCATGTTTGTATGGTGCACCGCTATGCTGAGTGTATCTAAAAGCCAATGATATATCAATTACTGATTACCTCTGTTTCACTTAAACTAGGGCCATTATGTCTTCTTTTTTGATAGAGTAACTTTTTATTGGGCATTTTTCTTATATAGAATGCAAAATAGAAAGAGTAACAGGTCAAAAATCATATAAAACAGTTGATCTTACATAGTGCTTAACATTTAGCAAGTTATTTAAACTAGGTATTACACATTTCTACTACAAAAATACAAACAAGCTAAGATTACACTTTGGATTACTATGAAGCTATGTTATGTTATGTCATAGTCAGAACATTGTTATATTATAACAGTTCACTTGTATATTCTGGTTACATATGAGAGTATAACTGGAGGCACAACATCAACCTACCTAAAGTTAACAATCTGCTCTACTATAGTCTATATACATATGTACAAGAATGTCACCTTAGTTAGTGGTGTTAGTACAAGAATGTCACCTTAGTTAGTGATGTTAGCATCTCAGTTCAGAGTTTTGTTTACTATCTATGTGTAATTAACATTATTTGCCATTTATGATAAAATATCATTTAATGATTTGCAGTAGTTCTGATGTGTCTTTCGGCTTATCCCGGTTAGGGGTCGCCACAGCGGAACTCTGGTCCGCTAATGCTTGGTAGTGGATTTTTACATGCCGAGTTACCAGCCCTGACGCACAGCCTTTAACGAAGGCACGCCCATTCACGCATGCCTCCACACACAAGACGCTCTAGCTGTGAATCGAACACGACAACGTCTTGCTGTGAGGCAACAACGCTACCACAGCACCACTACTGCAGAGTTTTGCAGTAGTTCTGATAATATGTTTAATTGCAGTAGTTCTGATAATATGTTTAATTCTTTTGTTTTTTTGTATTAAGCTTCTTAGCCAAAATATGTTTTTTGGCCATGTTCTTGTATTCTAACCAGGATAGTTTGGATCTGTCCAACCAGTTTTTTGCTATATAAAATTTTAATAAGGTGCATAGTGTTATTGTTATGTGTTTGGAGAAACTATTATTCTTACATTTGAATATATGCAGTATTGCCATCTTCCAGAACAAAGTGAATTTTGAATAACCCGATTTCTCTAGGAGAAGTCTTAGTGAGAACCATAGTTTGTAAACTATTTTGCAGCTCCAGAATATATGGAGGATGTCAGCCTCTTTATTAGGCCAAAATGGACAATAGGGTGACTTAGATGGATTGAATTTGTTATGGTGTACAGGTGTATGATAAGGGTGACTTAAATTGATTGAATTTGTTAAGGTGTACAGGTGTATGATATGCATTATTGAAGATCATTATCTGGGTGTAAATTAATTTTTTATATGGCATCAGTTTCATAGTATTTCTAATAGCTAATTCCTTTTGATTGTCTGATATGATACTACCTTTTCCTTCCCAGAACTTTGAAAACAGTATTGTATTTTTATATTTGATTTTTACAATTAATTTATATGTATTTGAGATAATTTTCTTTTTGTATAAAAGCAATTTTTGGATTTGTTGTGCTAGTTTGATATCTTGCTCATTTGCAATGATATATTTGGTTATAGTACTAAGTATAAGATTTGTTTAATTATCACCTTATAGTTATTGCTTGCTCTAATTAGGTTCTGGATGTTTTCCAATGAGAGGTTTTGTAGTTGGTAGAAGTCCCATACCGTATATTTTTTTATTAATCGGTATTTATCCAGGCTTACCATAGAGTTTGCTAGTTTTATATCAGGGTCGTTATGAATTGGTTGTAGAAGAATAATTGTTTCTTTTAGATTTATTGATATCAGTAATTTCTTGAAAATTTCAGATTTATTAATTAAAATTGGGTGAATATTTGCAGTCTTAAGAGTTTCTTGATTAATGAAGGGAATCGTTTTTGGGTTAATTTTAGATGTCATGATGTTTTGGTGGAATAATTTAATCCATATTGGGAACCATTCATTACGTATTGGGTCATCATTAGCTATTTGCATGATGCGACTAGCATTAATAATTTCGTAGTACAGTTGAAAATCAGAAAGACTTAGATCTCCTTTTTTGGGGGGGTGTCTTAATTTATTGTAGCTAATTCTTGTACTTTTTGGGTACCATATACATTTTGCTAGTTGAAATTTTATCTTGTTGAAGAAGGTAACTGTAATTTTCACGAAAGTAACATTCAAATGGTATAAGAGCTTAGGCAGTATGTTCATTTTGACAACTGAGGCTTTTTGATAAGGTAGAGAGTTTAAGCTTTTCCCATTTGTTAATGTTACCTACTATATTTGTCCAAGATTTAGCTATGTTATTATTGAACATATCTGATTGTGTATGGCTGAAAATTATTCCTAAATATTTCAGAGTATATTGCACTTTAACATTAGTCTCCAGAAAATAAAATTCCTTATATTCCCAGGGGGTGATTGGAAATATAATTGAATTATTGGGATTCATTGCATAATTTGATACTAGAGAAAACATCAATGGATGATAAGATTTTATTTAAATCAATGTTGGGATACTGGAAGTAGATATTGAGATTGTCTGCAAAACCTGTGCATTTTATTTGGGTTTTAGATACTGAAATAAGGTAATAATATGTTCTCTGAGTGATTAGTAGTTCTATATAGAAATTGAACAGATTTGGTAAGAGTGGGCATCCCTGTCTAGTGCCATTAATATTTTGTATTGGGTAGGATGTTTTCTTGTTTATATAAAGACTTGTAGTTGCTTTACAGTATATCGTTTTGATCATTTTTTATGTATTCTTTTGGGAAACCAAATTGAAAAAGTATAAAGAGGAGGATTTTTTAATTAACTCTATCAAATGCTTTTGTTGTATCCACTGATAAAGCATATTTTGGGGATTTGTCCCTGGCACATAGGTGGGATAGGGCATCTATGGTTAGTGTGTTATCCCATATTTGTTTTTGACTCATAAAGCCTAGCTGTTCAGATGTAATTATTACTGGAGTTACTTCCTGTATCCTGTGTGCTAAAATTGTTGAAAATATCCTTAAGTCTATATTTATCAGAGCTATGGGTCTATAGTTGTTTGGATTTATGGAGTCTGTATTTGGTTTTGGGATAGGTATTGTTTTAGAGTTGTTCAGATATTCCAAATTGTATTATAAAGATGTATAGTTTTAAAAGGATTGGTGTTAGTTGTTGTTTAAAATGCTTATAGAATTCTGCCACATACCCATCAGGGCCAGGAGCTTTCCCAGGTTTTAGCCTCTCAATGGCCTTTTTTACTTCCTGTTCTATTAATGGAATTTTGAGACTATTAGATTGTGATTCATTAATCTGAGGGAATTCTAAATTATCTGCAAAGGTTTGGAACATGTTGTCATGTATATGATCATGTCGACCGTAAATCCTTTGGAATATTTCTTCAAAAGCCCTTAATATTTCATTATCTGAGCTATAGGTTTTGTCTTTATATTTTATTTCTTGTATTTTACATGTAGGGTTCCTGACATTTATAAATCTCGCTAACATTTTGGAAGGGGTCTGAGCCCATTCCGCATATTTGTGTAGCAGTCTTAGTTCTGAAAATGCATATTGTTGCATTATGATCTCTTTTAATTGTTTTTGTATACTTGCCATTTGTTTCTCAAGAATAGCAGTGTGATTTCTTTGTAATTGTAGTTCAATTTGTCTTAGTTTTACCTTCTAGGTTACTTATATTTCTCTTTTTTGCTTTTTGTAAAATGATGCTTTTTGAATAAGGGTACCCCTAGCCATGGCTTTAAAGGTTGCCCATTGAATATCCAGAGGAGTATCATTTTTTGCAAGACGGACATTATATCTTCTTAATGATGTCCTTGGCAGGTGAAGTGCATCATAGGTAGCCAATCACACAGCCTGCACCTACAGCAGAGCACTATAAAGGTTGCATACACCCTACAATCTGATTTCACCCCCATAATCTGCACTAGTGGAGTACAGACCTGAGAATTTTAACTGAGTGAATGCTAGGGGCTGCTGTAGGTCTGCTACATCTTCATCTATATGTGCTAGATGCTGAGGTCAATGCTGCTCCTGTTGCTGCTGACAAAAGGACTTGAATGAGAAGGAGAACAATATTCAGGCCCAG
>NC_056735.1:1980421976-1980561976 GCF_019279795.1 Protopterus annectens | reverse complement strand
ATGGAAATGATAGTACATATATATTTGATTGGGGTTTATGGCCATTACTATGTCACTAGGTATGCATTTGTAATACAGTCATGCAAAACATCAACATAACACAGTGACTGTACAAGTGCTGAAAAGTAGCAGAGAGCAGCCAACATTGTTAGCCACAGTCAGTCAGTACCCATGTGTACTGTGATGACATGCAGTCCAAGCAGTAGAGGACCTGGGACTGTACTCTGTTGAGCACTACTGCTTACAGAACAGCTATTGGAGTCGGATGCCTCTATATTGCATATGTCTGCCATCAATGGGCCATGTAGTGACAGTGACCCCTACACTGACACTATCTTGGATGCCTAAGTGGGTGCTTTGTACATGTTGCCTGAATGGGTGATATAATGAGATTGCTTGGCTCAGTCTGGGTTTTGTACGCCCTGATGGATCCACACCCATGTCCCTAGTGACTGCCATGACAAGGTTTATGGGAATATTAGGGCAGCAGGGCATGCTGCCAACTGTGTATGCCATGTACAGACTGGTATGTCAGCTGGTGTATATGCAAGTGTCTGAGAGACATACCCTGGAAACATACCATCAGAAGACCTATGCTGCACTGATGCCACTCACCAGTGGGGTTTACTAATGGTGTACCCCGCCTAGGTATTCCGTCACCACAGTCACAGCCACTGTGAGTGACCTCTGACTGGTATATTAGCAGGTGTTTGCATATTACTAGCTGTCACTGACAGCCATACAGACCCAACAGTTATCCAGGATGGCCTAAACCACAATCAGGTGTTCTCTGCACCACTGACACAGATGACATGCCAACCACTGCACATTACTGTCCTGTGGGATATCATCCACCCCAGCAGAATAATGTAATGTCTGCACACCACACACACTGGAGCTATGATACATGAAGGTATGGACACACAGTTCTATACCCTTTAACGGGCACTGTTTATGGGGATGTAGGCATGCATTCACTGTTGTGCCACCAATACCAACCGGTACCAGATGGATGTAAATGTCAGACTGTCACCACTATACTGAATGTGGTGGACAGCACACCATTATTGTGTGTAATGGCACCTTTGCACTAATGTACAACTGTAGCAGCTACACAGGGGCCATGGTACAGCAGTACACAGTGTAGATAACATGTCCTATGGTGTCTGTGTCACGACCATACAAATGCAGCCCATCCACTAACTGCTATAATGGGGATGTGTATGCCCCCATACAGGAAGGTGTCAGATCTCACTATGTCCCCCCAGCATTGCCATGCCAGATGTACCACATGTCCAATGTGTGCTACACACCTACATCAAAGTGGTAGACATAGTACATACTGGAGAGACTGCTATGTGACACAGACAGTACACCCTGCATGACACAGGCCTCCCATGCATGTAAAGCACATATCTGCTGTCACACACATCATGTGCAGGTTACACAATGGGATGCACAACATGACAATCATAACTGATGTCTGCCACCTGTCTGAACTGGACACAGGATATTTGTAGATTTGTCAATTCCATCATCACACCTTGTAGATTTGTAAGTTCAGAAAATCCAGGTGACATGTATCAAGGCCAGAAGACCTTATCACAAAGTATGAATGCATGATTACGCTGACTGACCCCCTTCTCCCTGTTAGACTGTTATACACATATGCACCCAGGAAGCCATGCATGTATACTGCTGTACCTTGCTGACATCATATTTCTGCTGTGCTGCCATGCCATCCTGTGCTGCTGTATTGCCACCATTTGTACACAGTTTATTCTCTCAAACTCCTAGAAGAGAAACATACACATGTCCATGACACACCTGTCATTCTGTAACACTGCTGTCAGTACAACATCATACAACATAAGGTACACAAAGTTTGGTGCATAGTCATGACACATGTCAGCATACAGTATCTGTTGTGGACCACAACAAGTGGCATGGCAAAACAATACTGCATTACACAAGTACATGTCAAGTAATATAGTCACCCTGTGCATCAGACACATAGCTTCATTTCCCTGCATCAATGGCAAGGATGACAGGGATTTGGCACAGGTATTATCACATGCACAGGGTGTGTTGCGGGGGTGTTTGAGGCCTAGTCTGTGCCAAACAGTTGACAGCATGTGTGTGAGTCAGGAAGGGGTGCAGGTTAGATGAGCAATGGAGAGGTGCTGTGTGTGTCTGTAGGTGACCTAAATGTGACAGTGATGTTTGAGTGTGTGCACATACACAGTCAAGCCCAGTGCTAGCCCTACACATGTGTATATTGGACAGCTGTTGACTATACATGGTAGAGTGGACAGTTCACCATCTCTGGCCATGAACATGGGAACTGGCTCTGCCAGTAGTTTCACTGGCACTGGCATGCCCAAGGTCACATGCAGTGCTAGTACCTGATGGTGACTGCTGTCTACTAGGCTGTGTCCCCAGTGGGACCACCCAGGACCACATGCCCATGGTCTGCCATGTCGTGGTGTGGACAGCACATTTTCCTCTGTAGTGCTGGAGGTACTGCCACTATCGACGTGTGACTGTGCATGGCCATGTGGACTCTCAGAAGATGGTGTTGCTGACCTACATCTATGGGTTTGACTCCCAACTCCAACCAGATGTTCCAGCACAGACATTGTGTGGTCCAAGACACATACTGTCTCAGCCCACCATCTGTCCACTGCATCATTGAACTGATCCAGGGTGTCCTCAATGCAGTGGAGGCAGTCACAGATGTCAGACTATGCTGCATCCACAACCCTAAACATACATCTGATGTTCCATTCAGAATGTGCCTGTGCCTCCATGATGGCCTGAAACATACATCAAGTGACTCATGATGTGACACCAGCAAGAGGTGGTGGATGGACAGCAGGCCTCCTACAAGCACCCGTGTCAATCTGCCTGTGTGGGATGTTGCTAGCTCTCTGGCTATGGCCAGTGTCTACACTCACTGGAGCCATAGGTATGACACTTCTCTGTTCAATGTCTTCGTCCTTTGACTGTCCAATATCTGTGGTCTCTGGGAACGGGGTATGTGTGGGCATACTGACTGTGTGTGGAGACAATGTGGCAGAAGAGGGATGTCAACCTCTGGGACAGATTCAGCCCCAGACAATTCTACCTGTGCTTCACTATGGCCATCATCATCATCAGAGTCCAATGAGACACTGACATCGGGTTGTGAGGGGAACAGACTCCAACCTCCCCGGTCACCTGTGAAAACCAAGACAAAAACAGTACATTCCAACATACACTTTTATGTATGGTAATCCACACAGACTCATACAGATGAGGATCCACAACTGTATTACCAGTCTCACATCGTCTCAGCTCCCATGCACAACAGACAACCTCACAACAACATATACATACAAGTCAAGGCCTTTATAACATGCACTTCAACTACATCCAGTTAAAGTTGCCTGTACAATATTCCTGTAAGGTATGCAAAATGACACTATATGTAATAGAAGTACACATAAGACCCAGTACATCTATCCTGAGAATGATACACCATTATTACTGTCATTGCCTCAAGTGTGTACCATCTCCCTATTGTGTTTGAACAGGTATCTTGGAGTAATTGCCTCATGTATATCAGGCTGTGTAGTTGCTCATAACTATAAGTGCAAACGTGTTAATATTCTTTCAAATACACACATGTGATTACCCAGTCTGTGAACTGTAGTTAACTGTTCTAGAATGGAACAAACACATTTTTTACTCTGGCTAAACACATTTGTATATAGGGAAATATGGCAGCCATTGCCTTTCATAGGGTACATATGATCCATAAAACAACAGTAGCATGCTTACCAGGTACAGGACCATGGGCTTGGGCAGCACCTGATGGACCTATGAAAAGGTGAGGGAGAGGTATTGTTAGCACCACCAAATGTTGCATCACTATAAAGTAATATGTGCATATATTCACATATACAGTACCTACTGTGTTACTGGCTGTATTGCTAACATTCTGAGTATGTGTGTACAACTGAGCTTAAACCCCCAACCCCCCCCCCAAAGCACATAGACTTGGCACCCATGTACAGGTATGTATGGCCTGCTGCAATGTGTGATACAGTATTACATTGGTGAACACAGTAAGCTTATCTGGATGCTCCTCTGCTGTGGACACTGTGGCACCACCTCCTTGATGTATGGGGTGATGGATGCCTGGGAGATGTGTGTTCCTAGGTTCACCAGGAATTCCTCTGTGGCAGAGAGTGGTTGTTCCACTGCAGGTCCTCCACCAGTGGCAGCACAATCTCTGGCAACATCAGCTGCCCTTCCTCGTGCAACATTCACCATGTCTGTGGCGTGATGCCGGACCTGTTCATAGGTTCTGTCCTGGTGGCCAACTTCATTAACATCCCACACAAGGTCTGTCCACAATGCAGCCCGCTATTCTCAGTTATGCCTTCCTCTAGATAACAGGATCTGATGATGCTGCCTTAGTCTATCAACTATTATCTCATTCTCTGCATCTGAAAAGGGGGCATGTTGTTTGTTGTTTTATTATATTAAAGTTCTTGTATTGTATTCTATACACCCAGTGTCTGGGTGGTTTGTTTGTGCATATTATACTAATTCCTCAGTTTACTAGCTATTGCTCCATCTGTTGTTTGCTCTTAGATTTTGTTGTATGTTCTTACACACAGCACTCCAGTCTACTGTGGTATGTCCCCTATGGCAACCTCTCACTAATATGTGAAACGACCACTGTGTGCTATTACATAGCAGTGTGCTATTACAGCCACTATATGGGGACAGTCCAGGAGCACCAGTGTGCTACAATGACAGAAAACAATGGAAACCTGCTGTACTATAAGGTCCCTGTAGGCATCATACCTCTCAACTATACAGATGTTCGCAGACTGTCAAGACATTTGCCTAATATTGTTAGTCATTTTCACATAAAATTATGGATTTCTGTAACATTGTTGGCAAATCATTTTGGGCTGATGTCAGAGAATAAAGACACACATCTAAGTTTCAGATGTCATACCCTTCAGAACACAGTCATGCTACTGTAATACCTGTTATTCTATTAACTTTCTTAGTTCGTAAGAGCAATATTTAAAAAGTATCCCTAATTTTAGGCATTTTTCCTTCCATTAATTGTGGCATTGTTCAGATTTTTTGCTGTAAGAGGTTGACAGGTATGTTAGACATAGCTGTCAATCAAACAGGGACAAATGTCAACAGAATCAGGGACTTAGCCAGAGTACATCAGGGACAATCAGGGACACTTTAAAATGTTAGAATTATTTATGTGAGACATTGACAGAATGAGAGGAGGAGAATTACTGTGCATCGTTTGACGTTACAGGAATGTATACCCTTACTTATTGTCACTATGTATTATCTGTAATTAACTAGCTTTCCTACAAATGTCATCCATTGTAGGAGGGATTAAGAGGGACAGATCTAAGATTTGAGTGAAAATCAGGGGCAGTTAAGAAGCATGCCTGTAGATATAGGACAGCAGAGTATCAATGACATGTCATCACCACAGGTCTAAGACAGGCTTACTGCTGTAATCCCTATTCCCCATACCTCCATTCTCCCATCTACATCCTGTTATATGGAGAAATCAATTACATACCTGGTGGAGTGCAGTACTCTTTTGTTGAGCTTTGCTTCCAGTAATGTTTTCCAAAGACATTCTTTGTGTGAGACACATCTCATACAGACTTGTTCCTCATAACCAGCTGCTTGCCTTTTTAAGGTAATACTCATTAGCATGTAATTGCCTCTGCACCAATCTGTGGCTCTGATATGCTAAATGCAGCTATCATTAACCAATGACATGCCACCACAATGCAATATATAAGGCCTTCATGTAGACCTGGGCCCCTTTTTTAGCTGGTAAGATGGACATCACTGAGGTGTGGGGACTACATCATTGCAGAGGGTAAGTATCATAATTGTCAACTGTAGAGATTTATTCAGTATGTTCACAGTTTTGTCTCACATGTGTGGTCAGTGTCCCATGACATTGTGGTCATCTGGCAAATCACTGGCAAATCATTGTGGGTTGAAGCCAGTAATGGAAGACACATATTTGAGTGTCAGACGTGATACCTGTCAGTAATGCAATAGCTGTTATTCCATCAACTTACTATATTTGTAAGAGCAAACTGTAAAACATGTTCCTATTTCTGAGTCTTTGTCCCCCCATTAAGCATGGCTATGTCTGGATTCCTTGTTCTGGGGGGTTGGGAGGTGTGGTAGGTCTGTAGCAGGTACCTTTACATACAGCTGTGTGTGCTAAAGGCTGCAGCTGCTGCTGCATCTAATACACATGGGGGAAGTGTGAACACTCTGGATGACAACAAGCTGTATGTGTAACTGTGGCAGCTGTGGCAGCATTGTTGTTACAGCAGAGCCAGAGTAAGGGTACCCTTTATAGTCCAATCAAGGCACATGAGCAAGGTATGTCTGTTATGCAACAGTGCCAGTAACAGAGTAGTAGGCAACATATAGTCATGTTATATGGATATGTGCAGTGTGTCCCTACCTGCAGGCCTTTGACTAGCAAAACTGGATAACAGTTAATTAATTAACAGTAACTTGTGCAGATAAAGCTGGCAGGATTCAGTCATTAATTGTTGTCTTCACAATAATTTAATTGAACTGCAACAGAAAACTGGATTTGAACCCAGGACTGTGTGTAACAAAATGTACTGTAAACAAGGCATTTAACAGACTGAGCTACTGAGGCACTGCTACAGCAGGTGTATTTGCAAGGTATATGTGCAGACATACAGGTTGTGACACACATTGTATGCATCCATCAGTATGTGCATGGCTTTATATGGCTGTATTTCTGCACCAGGGTCCCAATTGAAGATGTACTTTGCCACTGATGCTTTAGCAGGTGTCTTTCTACATGTTGTTGATAAATGGGAACATTTACCTGCTATCACAGGCCTCACTTATATCCATTATTATGTCCTTGGCTGTTTAGTGGTGTATTATTGCACCAGAGTCCAAGGTACACTCCCATTTTCCCATTAGTTTTTATTCCAGTTTGCATGGTGCAACACAGAGTGCAGCTGCACTGAGACATGCCTAATGACTGTAAGTGGCAATCACTATTTTTTGATGAAAACACCTGCTTTAAACCAGCTATGTGTGGTGTGGCAGGTTAATGCAGTATGCTCTAGGTGTGATGGGCTCAGGTCCAAAACATAACAGAGGTGTTTATTTTGAAGATGTGTTTGACAATGGTATAAATACATTTAATAATTGCATGTCTTTTTAGCTGAGCTAAGCAAAGCTGTGTGGAACACTGTGCTCTGCAGCTCCACGCTACAAAATTATAATGAAAAGTAAAAGGGAGTTATAGGAAAGTGGTGAAATGGGGGCAAGCAAGGGGAAAAACATAGTGAAAGCTAGGTAGGGACATGCAAGAAGGGTATAGGAAAGAACCACAGCTATCCATTTCTTGAACAGCAATAGCTGTGCACTTTGACAGAATTTGTAGATGAATTTGGACTCTCAACCCAAGAGAGAGGGGTGAGGACAACATAACTGCATTGTCAACCCAATTGGACCAAATTACTTGTGTCCAGTAGACATGTGTGTGAAATGGAGAGCTATGTGTTGGATGGATTTTTTTTTGGGACAGGTGTGGTGCCTGTTTTTTTTTTTTTTTTTTTTTTTTTTTTTTTTTTTTTTTAAGGTGAGAGTGAAATTTTGGGGAAGGGACATAAGTACATGTGGGGAAGGTAAGTAGGGTAGGTGAGGATGTATTTTCAAACAGACAAGATAGAAGATGGGGCTGTGTGTGGCACATGAGGGGGGTGAACACCTTGGATAGGGAGGGCGTTGTGGAATCCGAGTCCCATGTGCCTCCAGATAGCAGCAGAGTGACTCATGTCCCCACTCATTGCTACTTCACTGCCCTGAGGGTGGCTGTGCTGGAGGCTGGGCACCAGAGTGATGCTGCCTCACTGGCTCAGCCAGCATGCTCTCAATCCATAGCAGGCATTGGTCATAGCCACAGTGGACTATTCTGTGCACCAGGACTGATAGCTCATCCTGGGTGACTACTCTCCCTCTGCCACAACTCTCAGAGGGGGGGCTGGATCCTGTCACCTGGGGTGGAGCTACCTGACACAGCAGGTAGTGCAGGGGCAGCAGAGGGAGCACCACTGGTCTGGGTCCCACATGTGCTGGGACCTGCTGCCACAGCTGGTTGAGGCAAGGTAGGGGGATCAGCTGGAACCAGCCTACCTTGAAATGCTGTGGTAAATGAGGTAAAGCAATAAGTTACAGTTATTAAAAACCAGACCATTGTTAGTAGTAACAGAATGGAACATATTTATTAATCCAAATACACATTAATGTATATTTTGTGCAATACAACATTATGTAACATAACAGTTGGTATGGTAACAGCATGCCAGTGTGAAGTAAACCATAAGGCCAACAAAACAGTTAATTTAACAAAATATTTTAATATTGAATCATAATAAAACATTGCATTCCAGGTGATAATTTATCTGGTAAGCCCGTGACAGATGGATTAGTCAGTTCTAATTACATTATGAGAAACAGTGACACTTGAAAGGCATATTTGTGTACAGTAATTAAACTAGACAACCGCCATGGCTTAGTTGGCAGGCATGGGAGTAGAACCCACTAGCTGTGATTGCAGGGGACACCTGCAAATAATTTAATAATTGACAGCAGCAGCATAGTATGAACATGCAAGAGATACAGCCATACTGGGATTACACAGATTTATTTCTGAATCACAAGCCACATGAACACGTAGCAGCAAAGCACTTATACCAACACGAAAATGCAAGTCCACTGTTTGGCACAATAAAGAGTTCACTTTCCTTTATTAGAGTTAGACTTGTAATGGTTACAAGACTTTGCATCTTGCTATTCTGATGAAGTCTCGCGATACGAGATGAAAGCCTGCTCAATCTGTGTGTTTTATGTGGAAATAAAGAGCTTTGGTTCTACTTTGTAAGAGTTCGCCTTTCTATAGTACTGTGGTATTGGAGGACAACCTTTATTGTGCCAAACAGTGGACTTGCATTTTTGTGTTGGTATAAGTGCTTTATTTCTGAATCAACAATACTGATGAACAAATTCTTGCTATTGAGTGTAACATTTTGTGAGATCTAAACGCAATATCTGCATATAATATGGTCTAACTCACCCATAACATTTTTGTGTTCTTGGGGAGAGAGAAATTGTTTGCATTACGTGACTGATACTGAAAATGTAGTGCTACATAGCAGTGGATTTGAATTCAGGACTGTGTGTGGCAAAATGTATAGTGTACAAGGAATTTACCAGACTGAGCTACAGAGTCACTACTGACTACAGGGTGACTGATACTTGCCTGGAGACCACCCGGAAACATACAATGAATTGTGCAATACAAGTTACAGGATTTTCCTCTAGCATTCTTGTACTGTTACAGTGATATTCTAGATTGCAGTGCCAATAGAACACACATGCATGATATACAACCATACTGCATATATTACTACAGCTTTATTTCACTTTCAACAATACTGGTGAACACATATTATTATTACTGGTTTGCAATATCTGTGAAGTCTGCACACACAATACCTGGCTGTGGAGTGGGATACCTCACCCATATACCTTTATTACCTGATGTCTGTGGAAGGCAGAGCATTATGTGACCTGTACTGGCCTAGAAAAAGCCTTGAACAGTAATATGAGTAAGGCAATACTGTTTGCAGATATTAGATTTGCATTGTACAGCTATTACAGTGTTATACTTAACTGCAGCAACCTTACCTTACAGACTCAATGCATACAACTCTACTGCAATGGTTATGACAAGACTTTCCTTGCTGTTATTGGTATTGTTTCTTGTTTTTATTGAACTGCAGTTATTATTCATTTATTGCACTACAACTCTAATTCCACATTTATTGCACTACAGACTTTATTGTATACACTTTATTGCAAGTAACGCTTTACTCTTTCTTGCTTATTGCATTAGAGTTGGAATAATACAGCCATACTCACCATGCTCACAATGCAACCTGGCCAGGCACCTGACATGAGACTCGACATTGTGAGCCCTCTCAGCTGCAGCTGTTGGGGGACAAGCAACCCATTATGCATACCAGTTTTGCAGACATTCAGATTACATATTGGTAAAACAGAGGAAAAATTACTTACATATTTCTGGGGCATTCCCTGCCTTCGCTTCTTGGACCCAGGTGTCCAAGGTTCCCCTCTTTCACCTTTTCAGATTGTCACGGAGGTGATGACACTGCTCACTTGTGCAGGGGATACCAGTAACAGTGGGGAGTTCTCTGGCCAACTGGTCCCAGGCCTCCACTTTACACTGCGAGCCCTGGAAACTGCCCTGCAGCAGCCTGTCTTCATAGGGTAAGGTAAGTAAGCCAATCTAAAGACCATAAAGACTGTTTTTAACCATGATCTGGAACAAAGACATAAGTACAAGACTGACATAAAATACCTGAAGCAAAAAAAAAAATACAGTATAAAATGTTGCAACACTAAAAAACACCAGATTAACAGAAATAAGACCTGATTGTCCCTGAGGTGGTATATGTATATAATGAATAGAAGATGAAGCCCTCAGCACAGTTTAAACATACCTGCTAATCCTAATCTTAACCCTGTTCATGCCCCTAACCCCAGCCCTACATCAGACCTTAGAAAAACCCTTTGCATAGTACTACCACTATTCTGATGAACTATGGGTAGAATTAGTTGGAGGGTAAATGGATCGAAAGAGGACAGTTTGTGCCTCTCTCAGTTTGTTAAGTTTTAGTGTTTTAAATGTTTGATGTACTGTGACTGATGTTTTGCAAGTTGACCTTTCAGTACTTTGATCACTTATGTTCCAGCCCTCCTGTTATTAAAACAAGCAGTCAAACAACCAACCAGATGCATAAATATTTAAAATACTATGTGTGCTTGGGTAGTATGTAATATGTGTATGTGCATGTGTGTTTGTGTGTGTGTGTGTGTGTGTGTGTGTGTGTGTGTGTGTGTGTGTGTGTGTGTGTGTGTGTGTGTGTGTGTGTGTGTGTAGATACTTATGTTCTACTTGCACATGACATCTCCATACATCTCCATATTTCTATTAGCAGTTTTAGATTACTCACTGTTATAAGATGTGCACTTGCAATGACATGTTATAAACACTAGAAATATAGTTCAACTGTGTGCTGTAGAGCATAGAGGGATAGAATTCTGTCTATGACCCCAATAACCCTGATTTGATTAACCTACTATACACTAAAGGGGATGGGCTGATGAAGGTAAATCTGAACTATCAATACCAGCTCACCTATCTTGTGAAAGGGTAGCAGGAAGGTCCACTTGTGCTGTGGACACATAGCAGAGGCCAGTCATTACTCAGGCATTGGACTATAGTGAGTGTTTGGCTTGTCAAACAGTATGGTAGCACTTTCACCAGCAAAATGGTGCAAATATGTAAATATACTTATAGGTCTCACATCAGAGGGGTGTTCACATTATCTGTAATGTGCTAACGCTGATGCCACATCAGAACCATTCTACATCTCCTGGCCTGGAGAGTGAGGCCAGACCCTAGTCATCAGAAAATAAGTGTATTCCAAAAGGTAAGAGTGAAGTTCTGAGTACCAGTGGTATGATAAAAATAGAGGAAGAAATAAATGAATAAACATTAGAAATGATGCTGTTATAAATAACCATTATAACATTAATTTCAAGCTTTCTAATTATTATTTTATTTTATTTTGTGGAGAACTGGAGACAGCTTAAAGACAGATGGTGTTCATACATGGGATATAAAAGTAAATAAAATAACTCAGGTACTCTGTTTTCCAGCAGTACAAAGATCAAAAAGTTAGACAAAGGTACATGAGACCATGAAGTAAGTGCGCTTTGAATAATGATAAGCTGGCTGCTTGGTATATATTAGCAATAGTTACAGATATTTAATATAAACTGAAGACATCTGCTTTCATTATTTAGGGATCAATATAACTGTAGGAACATCCAGCCAAGGAAATGTTTTGCCACTATGCCTTTATGAGTTTTTATAATACATGTCTGATTATATCATATGACTCTGAATTCAATTATGATAACTGTATTTTACTTTGTTTAGTCATGCTGAGAACAGCTCACATTTTCAGAAATATCCTAAAAGTAAAATATACATTACTTATAAACTCAAATAAATAAATAAACTTTTGTACTGTTTACATGGAAATAATAGAATGCATTTCATATAAGCATGGAGCATGAAACTAGAAACAAAGATTTTTTTTAAGTGATGAATAAAGATTATATACCATCAATGAACAGTCTGACAGTTCCCGGATGATGCTTTTGGGTTACCCTGAAAGCACACCATTATAAATAGTCACTTTACGCAGCTTAAAAATACAATGAAAGTGGTTCCTGAATGTTTAACCTTTGTTGGAAAGTCAGCTCAGTACTGAATAATAAAACAGAATCCCATCATTTGTACTTTACTGTTGTAGCTAAATGAGTTTTTTTTACACAGTCATGACACAGTGCCAAGCTAAGAATCTTGCCTCACAAATCTGTATCTAGGGTGCAAGACAGGAAACTCTCGGTTAATCGGCACTCATGGGGATTGGCAGATGCCTGATAAAGCTTCTGGTTGCTTGAAAATTACTATTAAAAATAGGCCTGACTAATACTGTACCCTATACTGTTTGCTTGGTTTGACTTGTTCTTAGGTTGGGGAGAGAGGGAATTTATTCCTATCTTTCTTTTTAAAACTCTAAAACTCTAAAAATATAAGGTATGTTTCTGCCAGGGGAGGGAGGAACAGAAAGTACAACACATGAAAATTGTACTGCATTTCTTTGATTTTTTTTTTTTTTTTGTTCTGGCTGCTTGAGAGTACTGGTTGCTTGAGTTCTGGTTAACTGAGAGTTTACTGTACTGACTTCTGGACACTGTCTATATACAGCTTGCATAGTCAACCTGTGTCTGTGTGGGTTTTTGACAGGGGATTCATTATGATTAATTGTGTGATCTAGTCAACATGAGATTAATCAAATCTAAAATATCTAAAAACCCAGGAGATCGCAGTATAAAAACTGTAACATTTCCAAGGCTGTGCAATAACCAAAAACAATTATTTTTAAAGGGGCAAGCACTCCCCGCTCCACCCTATGCAAAGGAGAGCCCCTGCATCCCCGATCTCTGAATATACTTACTCTGAGGTTGCACATGCTCTGATAAGAGTGAACAGTGATAACTCACATACCCCCCCCCCCCATCTATACAAGAGAATCAGCGTGTGACCAAAGCAGCCTGGATTTAGGGAAATAGCTACTACAGAAAAACTGAAAACTTCTTGGTTCGATTTTCTGACGCTTGCTGTTCCAGGTTGTAATTATCCATAGGATTCCTTTCTCCTGAGTCCTTGTTTTTCTTCAGACTCCACAAATATATATATATGTATAAACATGTATTTGTACATACTGGCCTTACCCTTGCTCTTGTAGTTATGAATCATCTCATTTACCTGTCTAATAAACAAGAAATGCAAGTACATAAGTTGATACCTAGATAAATAAACAGAGGGATACAAAGAGAAAATATTGTATAACCTATAGCTGCTTGGTGCACTTTATTAGTCTGAATTTCAGCTGCTATTTCCCATCCACAATGTGTTATTTGTCTTACTCTTCTTGTGATTTGCCACATCATAGAGAAGGGATGTTTGAATTTCCTGCATATTACTATGTAAAACTGCTAGGAAAGCAACTACAGGCCTCTTTAGTCCTAGAGGGTCAATTCATGACATGTGTATTAAAACAACATACCCTGCACTGTCTCAGTCCACCCTCTTTCAGTCACATTCATGGTGACAAAAACAATATTGTCAAGAGTATACGAGTATATAGTACACATCCCCTAAAAGAAAAAAAATAATTTTGATTTGAACCCTGTGTCTACAAGTCTGGTAAATCTAACTAACTCCTGAACATCAGCTTCTGTCATAGCTATATGAAACACTTTAATATTGTGAGTGGGATGGTCAAAAATACAAAATGCAATAACTGTATTAAAAAACAATGTAATACATTCATGTTATTAGTCAGTAATTCACACATTTTAATTAAAGAGTCCATTATAATTTATTTACACTATTGCAAACATAATAAGGCTCTTAATTTATGAAGGCTGTCTTAGCAAGAAGATAACTGGTATTTAAAATGTGTTATTTTTCTATCTGTTTCACTGCATTTGCCATAATGTTAGAATGAATTTGCTAATTAGCCCTCAAAGAGCATATTATATCATTTAGTCATGTGTACAAAGAAAAATGAAAATAAATGTATCACTGTATAGTGGACAGATTCAGTCGAGAATCACAGACTTACATAATTTCACTGCATAATGCATGTTATTAATTTAATGTGCCAAATGCATAGGTCTTTGCAGTGTAAAATTTGATGCATTCATTAAGAACATTCAGTACATTAATTCATGCTGAAGTCCAGTATATCAAAATTATACCATCTGGCTCCCTTTCCTTAATGATGAATTTGATATAAGGGTGATTAAGACTGTTAAGCTTTTGCATTTTAATATTTAAATAGAAGGATTAAAATGCATTTAGAAATGACCAATAGTCAAGATAAACTCAGTGAGAGGATCAGATTTCTGTATTTGCTAATTAAGTTTCAGTTTAATTAGCAACCACTTTCAATCCAGGCTAAGAAAGACATAAGTTAAAAGATTAGCAAGATGAAGCTGCTAAATTGATAAGCTGACCTTGAGATACATAAAACTATGACATGAAGCAACCATATTGATGATTTGACAGTAAAATCCTTTCACTGCAAGTAAAATCTGACATGGATATCACACTAGCAGATAAAGTTACCTTTGATTACAACAAAGACATTTGTAATGCTATAGCATGAAATATGTCTTTCAGTCCTGTGCTAGAAAATCAATTGCTAAGGAAAGAGTTATGGCTCTGAACTGCATGTCATATAGCTTTTGTAATCTAATGATGTCACAGGATGTTGTCGTACTTGGCATGAAAATATATCCATAAGCAGTATTTGATCTAACAATATACTTTAAATGACTCACGTGAACAGAAAGAGAATTTCAATTGCACATTAGTATTAAAGGATAGCAGTATCAATGCTGCAAATGCATTAATGCACTCAGTTTGCAAGGGCCAGTTAATCAGTATTTGCAAAATAATATTTTTTTATACTTTGGAAAAAAATGTGTAAATATTGCTTGGAAATTAGCAGATCAGATAATTTCTTAAGCTTAAGTAAACTAACATTATCTTCTTTGAACAATGTGTGACATATTCGAATTGCTGGATATATTGATTTCTCCCCCTTTCTGGTGGCATTGAAGTGTAAATGGAAAATATCAGGCTTGGCAATCACTTAAGCCATGTGAAAATTTTATGGAGCAAAGGCTATTAGAGTCACTTTGTGGTTTCCCTAGATAACTGAAGAAAAAAATTCTGCATTTCTTCATATTCGTTTTCTGACAGCTTAAGAGAGTAGCATTCTTCCTAATAAACCAGTTTTAGTCTCCAGTTGAAAATAACCTTGATGCTTTCTTATGTCACTATAACTGAGAGAAGATGAAAGACCATGACTTGTGTAAATGGCTTTGTCTAACCATCACTCTTTAGCTCTGCGTGGCAGCTGTACTATTGACATTAGCTTGTGCGCTGGGTGAAATTGAAGTGAGTTAAATTTGACCTTGGCTTAGCTGTTGAGGCAGAAATGAACTCTCTTGGCAAGGAAAAAGAATTGCTCCAACTTCATTACTTCTTTAATAAGCTTAACAGGACTCTTAGGATCTTACCAGAGTGTATGCATGCAGAAAAATGTGTTTCCCCTTTTCAGCTTTGTTTTAAATTGCTTTTCAAATGAGATGATAAACTGTTTTCTGTTGATTTCTTTTCTATTATTATATCCACTTGTTTTAATGTCTGCAAGATAAAATGCCAGGGGACATTTTATGAAACTGTTCCTGTCTGACTGAGCAGACATGTAACAGGATAATACTGAATGGTGAAAGCCTACCATCTGAAAATTTAAGAAACATATCTTTATAGAGTATATTGAAATATAGATTTAACGCATTTTTTAGATTTACAGATATCTATGTATGTGCTCATTCCTAACCACATATTGTGTTTGGTTATTGCAATGCATCTCATGTGCTTATTACAAATATGATTTGGTGTCTCATTCTTTGATATGGTAGAGGTTGCTGAAACTGTTCCATTTTATTTCATTCCTTATATTTATTCCATGTAGTCTTGCAGGTCATTTTACATAAAGTAATGGATATGGACTATTGCTACTCCACAGAGCACAAAGCTCCAGCTGTTTCCTTATTTGTCACTGATGCAGCTTTCAGTTTTACTTCCTGAAACTGTAGACTTTCTTCTCACTGTCAATTCTCATGTCATACTGCACTGTCTCGGATGTCTTCTCATTAGTACTTCATTCATCTTATTATGTCACATTAAACAAGACCTTGTTCTGCTTTCAATTAATTAATTTAGTAGTTGTCAAAAAATCTTTCCTTTTCTCACTCTGACTAACCTATAATGACTAAGTATCAGTTTGATGCAGGACATTGAAATAGTCACAATAAATCCTAATAAAATAATTAATGTTACAGTAGAGATACAATGAGCTGGTTGTTTATTTAGTCTTTATTTATGTGTATATGGTGCATTTATAGTATACTAACAATAAACGTTTGCATACTGTTAACTAAGCTCACATGTATTTGATACTCTCCACCCCTCACCTGCAGATTACAGGGTGAACAGGTTGAAATGCAGTAAGGTCAGCAGAGAAAGAGGTCATCAAATTTAAGATATTGACAAACAAAGGGGGTGGAGCATTATCTGCCTTATCATCACAGACATGGTCACAATTAACTCTCACCTTACAAACACAAAATGACTTATTAATCTTTCAGAATCAATTCAAAATTAATCTCCAGTAAACATGTGTGCAAATGATATAGTGACCCACTTTAGCAGCTCAAGCTCAAAGATCGCTAAACAGTGTAAGCAATTTAGGAATGTTAATTTTATTCAGCAAGTATTTTGTACACATGGAGAAAACCTGCTTCAATATCCGCAGAAAGAATTCCATGTTACAAATCCAAGCATTCTGTTTGAATAAATTTGAACTAACATGCAGTAAATTAGATAAACTATGTATTGTTATGATCACAGTCCTCTAAATGTTGATAATTACTTTATGACTCACTTGTTTGTTTGTGTCTTTCGGCTTTTCCCGGTTAGGGGTCGCCACAGCGGAACTCCGGTCCGCTAATGATTGGCAGTAGATTTTTACGTGCTGGCTTGCCGGGCCTAATGCACAACCTTCAATGAAGGAACGCCCATTCACGCATGTCGACACCCAGAAGACGCTCTAACTGAGAATCGAATGGGCAACGTCTTAACTGTGAGGCGACAATGCTACTGTATTAAATACTAGAATAAAGGAGATATTCAGGAACAAATAATGGTCAATGTATTAAAAGAGACCAGTGAGGGGCAATTCACATAGAGGGGGTGATTCATAGACATGTGGTGAGAGTGCACTAGTAGGGAAAAAGCATAGTATACATCACATGCAAATAATAGTGTAATGGCATGCAAACTAGTGTCACTTTGTTATTGAGAACTATTGTGTATACAAATGATACACTCAAGCATTTCAGCCAGTGGTGAATTACAATGGGGCAAAACTGGTGGCTGTCTAGGTCTAGTTTACATTATTGACTTTTTAAAACAACGAATTTCATATATTCAAGAGCAAATGATCGACATTTTAAAAACTCAAAGTTTTTGTACTGAAATTGTAGTATAGTGGCGATCAAGGAACTTGCCCTCAACCAACTGTAGTGCAATCTCAGAGCTGGTATATATAATTAGCAGGGAGTCTGGGATGCAGGGAGGCTTTTTCTCTGTAAAAAAATTAGTGTATTTGGTAAACATCTACATTTCAGTTTTTCTTAGTATGCTGATAATATCCTCTCATCCATATGATGTTCAACATTTTAATAATTCACTAATAAAAAAATAGATCCAATTGCCAGTGGCTCAAAGCTCCATGGGGTCCATGGCCAGCCAAAGAAATAACCCGGCTTAAAAAAACAAACAAACATTGTGTTCAGAACTGGTAACTACTTTACATAGGTTATGTGCTTAACATAATTCCTCACTTCATTTTGCTTATGTTTGGGGGCATTCGTGAAGGCATTGTGCTACCTACACCTCTGTGTACATGTCATGGTAATCTTTTGGTATTCAGCAACCACCCTAACTATGTGTTGCCCATATAGTACTGAGTAGGGCTGGCTCCAGAGCCATATTAAATGCTAATGTTGCAGTCTGGATAAGAGACATATGGTAATTAGCCATAAGCTCTCTCCCCAGAATCACCTCCAGGAAGACTTAGGTTCATAGGTAGTTATTAGGCTATTGCCCCAAGAGCAATTTTAAGCTTAGACAAACTTATCAAAAATTTACCAAAATATTGTTATGTGTCATTACCGAAAGCGATTGTATGAGTTATGACAAGGGGTAACTTTGTAATTTCCCATCTCTTGGTCCAAGTTATGTCTGAATATGGTTAGGAATGGAAGCTTGTTCCAGGGAAGGGGTAATCTCTGAGACACATACTTGTCCCTTCAACATATCCTGTTTATGTCATAGATGAGGTTTAGGACCTTAGAATGGACATTTCTGATGCTTTTTTGTTTTGCAGATATGCAATAAATCCATCTGTGTTGAATCAGAGAATGCCTTATAGGCTAGACATAGATCACTGTGCAGCAGTCAGTAGGTGACTGAGAACAGGAACAGGGCTTTGAGGTGGTCACTATAGGACTTGTCATACATTCCCTGTATTGTTTTTGTGAGGATCCTTTGTAGTCTGTCAAGCTGTTTCAAGTGCCTTGTCAGGTACATAGTGAAAAGTATGTTATCCTCAGGAACTAGTCTGATGAGAGCCAAGTACAGTGGAACAATGTCCTCCTTGGACCTCGATGCCATGCCATTAACTATAAGTTGTGCATGTACAATGATTTTCTCACTACAGCAGATGCACAGTGTTCAAAAGTCAGGTTACTGGTAACATGCATTTCCAGATCCCTGACCACTGAGTCTAGTTTAGGTGTGTATTTTCAGAATGGCATTTTCCAGGGATGGCTGTCGGGATGATTCAAGAAATCATTCAACCATGTAGCTCATCAACCCTGGCCCCACCATGTTGTGGTAGTGAATGTGACAAAAGGAGATACTGCCAGCACAGCTAGCTAGAGTTTTGTAAATAATTATATGTCATTTGTGAATATCAAACTAATTTATACAAGATGCTGGTGTTACAAATGTATTAGAGCTGTATGTCATATAAGATGCTTGTGTTAGAAATGTATTAGAACTGTGTGTCATGTGTATATCAAACTGATTTAGATATAGTGGGAATGGTGCCTAATACTGTTTACAAAAAGGATACAACTTTTAAGAATATGATAGAAAGATCCCAGGTAGCTTGTTTTGGTAGTAGGGGAATGTATACATGTGGGTTTTGTTTATAATGTCAATATATAACTGAAGGTAGTGAAATTTATATACCAAACTATGGGAAATTAGTATACAAAAAGAAATTTTCCTGTAGTAGTAAGGCGGTAGTTTATTTAGCAACTTGCACCCAATGCCCCTGCTTTTACATAGGGAAAACTATTAATGCCCTTGGAAGTAGAGTGTATCAACATTTTTACAATATTAAAAAACAAGATATTAAGACTGTCTTAGCTGTTATGTAAAAAATCATGAAGGTCAAAGTTTTAAGTTTTCTGTTATTGAACAAGTTACATCTGGGGATAGGGGTGGCCCCCTTAATGATTATTTGGAGGCCAGGGAACTCAGGTGGCAGCTAATAACCAACGCAACACAAAAAACAGGTTTAAATAGCAATACATCTATTAGTTCTATTCTTAGATTAAAAGCAGAAGGCTACATATAATTTATTTTTAGTAATTTATTCATAGTAACTAATATGATGGAGTTTATGTTTGTGTTTTAGAAGTATACATGTAATTAGTGATGCATGTTGTATCTTATTATAGAACACTAACTTGAGCTTTTTTAGGTTGTGTGATGTCATTAATTTATTCAATTAATTAACTAATTTATTATGTTAATTGTAGAGGGTGTGTATTTATAGGGTCAGCTTCAGTTTGTTTGTCATTCTGATTAAGTTTTTATTAAAGACGAAAGCACTCAATTTATCTACTGTGTGGATCCTGGTCTGTTCTTTCCTGGTGTTTGTATAAGTTTTTCATTCATTTTACATGTTAGTGGTAGTGGATTATGGAAGGAGTAGACAGTGTGGATCCACCCACACTTAATTCCTTGGTAATTTTACTGCAAACACTTAATTTTACAGTCGGCAACTTGGTACAACTCATGGAGAGGCTGATCCAACAAAAAGACAGTTTGCAGACTTCTCAACCTAGACGAGTAAGCAGTAACGTTGTGGAGGACGAGATGAGTACTAACGGCATTACACTGGCCCAATGTCATCACCCTATGAATTCTAACGTTTCGGGGAGAGATGAGGAGCAGACCTCCCCTATCCCTGGTACTTCCAGAAGTGGTATTTCCTGTAATGGAAGGAGGTCTCTTAGTCAGTGGCTTGACGGTGATCATGAGTGGCGTTCTGCACCATCGAACAGTAAAGATATTAACTGTTCATTGAACCAACAGTTAATTCAACTAGAATCTCTTACCTTTGATTACCGTAAGCTACAACTAGAAAATAGGTACCTCCGTGAGTGTAAACAGAGGGAGCAGATTCCGAAGGGTCTTCAGCTATGGCGTTATCCAACAGGCTTAGTGAAGGACTCCGAGCTGCATTTGGAACTGATACAGCTTTTTAATAGACATGGTTGCGAACTCTTGGACTGTCTCATTAAAGACAATGACAGGAAAATGGTAAATTTGTCTGATAAAATCAGATTTGTTAATAACAATATGCAGTCAGATTTACTGTTTGAATTTAAACAAACACAGTACGATAACATTTTTAAAAGTGTTGATCAGGTTATTACTGAACTTAAGTATAAGAAAGAGGGGAAACTTAAAAGGGACAAAAGAGACTATGCCCAACAAAGGGCATACCCACCCCCTCCCATAAGCCAAAACAAATTTAATAAATATAGCTATGTCAATAGTCCAGACAAGGATACAGGTGGTGACAATTACCAACTAAATGTTGATTGTGAATTTAACCTTGACCCTTTAGAATTCCCCCCTCTGAGGAGGTCCGAACGGCTAAAGAATCAGAGAGGGGGAATGAGGCAATACAACTACAACTACAGGGGGAGAGGGAAAATGTATTAGAGGAAGAAATCAATGTTTTTCTCAACAGTAGTCTGGATATGTCTTCTGTTCAAATTCTTTGTAATAAAAGTGATGATTTTAAGATTTGCAATTACAGTGACACCATTTTCAATAATGATATTGCTGATGTATACGATAAAGGTTTGTCCTTTGCTCCAAGCAAGAATGCAGTCTTGGATGATGTTTTAAATGATTTGAAGCTGTACACAAGAAAATTGAATTTTCAGTTTTGTTTTAAAGAAGGAGTTCCCAATATTAATAATACAGATGTATATAAAAAACCCAGCTTATTTAACCCCCCCCCTTTGCCCTGTGGTGCAGACATTTGAGAAAATGTGCAATTATGATATTAGAAGGATGTTTAAAGACAAGGATGGCTCAGCACAAGTAGAGAACAACTTGCGTACACATGAGGTGGAATTAGTACAGAATTTATGCAATAATAATGAAATAAGAATTATGAAACCAGATAAGGGGGTGGGTTGGCTATTATGAATAATAATTTATATATTAATAAGATGTTTGGTATTCTACATTCTGAGACATATTGTCAGGTTAGTTTGAATGAGAAAAATATTTTATATAGAAAAGTCGATATATTACCAGAAGAACTTCTCTTAAATAGACAAATTAGCCTAGATGAACAGTCCTTTATGGAAGTGAAATGCCCAAATATTCCAACAATTTTTGGCATACCAAAACTACACAAGGATTTAGCCAACTCCCCCCCCCCCACTTAGACCTATAGTTGATGCAAAAGCCTCTAAAACATATTTTATTGCTAAATTTGTAGATTTACAACTAAAAAACATTCTTTATAACTGCAACTGGATAGTGAAGGATTCATGGGATCTACTAAGGAAAATTAATAGGAATATGTACAATGAAGGTTTGATTTTTATGACAATAGATGTAAAAGATCTGTTTCTGTAATTCCACATAGTACTGGTATTGAATGGTTTTATTTATTTCTTTGTCAACATACTGATTTGGTACAAGACCGTATTCTTACTATTAGGAGTCTTATGGAATTAATTTTAGATACCAACATTATAGTTTTTGAAGAACAGTTATTTAAACAATGTAAAGGGGTAGCCATGGGGGCCATTTGTGCCCCTATTTTTGCCAACATTGTTTTAGCATATTGGGAAATGGAATTTATTTTTACCAGCCCCTTTGCAAAATATTGGAATTACTATGGGCGCTACTTGGACGACATAGTAATCCTATGGAACAACAGCGAGGATGTACTTAAAGAATTCCTATTATTTATTAAGGAAAGCACAGATTTCCTTGAATTCTCACATACCATCTCTCACAATAGAATAGACTACTTGTACATTACCATCAGTAAAAATAAACTCGACAACTGTTTTGAGATTACCATTTTTAGGAAACCCACATATTCTAATACACTTTTGCATTTTAGTAGTTTCCATTCATTACATCAGAAAAAGTCATTAGTAAAAGGGCAGGGGGTTAGACTAGCAAGGATGGTGTCAAATTACCGTGAGTTTTTAGACCAAATTCACATTCTTACAGGTATGTTAATAAGGAGGGGTTACCCCTTAGATTTTGTGGACAATATACTACAGGAAATAGTTACCAAGAGAGAAAATGGACATTTTTTCCCATTATTAGGTAAAGGCTTGGATATAGCTCATGAAGGGGATATCAGAAGTGAGCACAAAGTCTTTAGAAGAGCTGCTATTTTTAAATATAATAAGCAGTTCACAGGCATTAGACAAATAATACAACATAATTGGAATTAATTTACCACCAGTAAAGATTACTTAGATATAGTGGGAATGGTGCCTAAAATTGTTTACAAAAAGGATACGACTTTTAAGAATATGATAGAAAGATCCCAGGTAACTTGTTTTGGTAATAGGGGAATGTATAAATGTGGATTTTGTTTACAATGTCAATATATAACTGAAGGTAGTGAAATTTATATACCAAACTACGGGAAATTAGTATACAAAAAGAAATTTTCCTGTAGTAGTAAGGTGGTAGTTTATTTAGCAACTTGAACCCAATGCCCCTGTTTTTGCATAGGGAAAACGATTAATGCCCTTAGAAGTAGAGTGTATCAACATTTTTACAATATTAAAAAACAAGATATTAAGAACGTCTTAGCTGTTCACGTAAAAAATCATGAAGGGCATAGCTTTAAGTTTTCTGTTATTGAACAAGTTACATCTGGGGATAGGGGTGGCCCCCTTAATGATTATTTGGAGGCCAGGGAACTCAGGTGGCAGCTAAAAACCAATGCAACACAAAAACCAGGTTTAAATAGCAATACATATATTAGTTCTATTCATAGATTAAAAGCAGAAGGCTACATATAATTTATTTTTAGTAATTTATTCATAGTAACTAATATGATGGAGTTTATGTTTGTGTTTTAGAAGTATACATGTAATTAGTGATGCATTTTGTATCTTATTATAGAACACTAACTTGAGCTTTTTTAGGTTGTGTGATGTCATTAATTTATTCAATTAATTAACTAATTTATTACGTTAATTGTAGAGGGCATGTATTTATAGGGTCAGCTTCAGTTTGTTTGTCATTCTGATGAAGTTTTTATTAAAGACGAAAGCGCTCAATTTATCTACTGTGTGGATCCTGGTCTGTTCTTTCCTGGTGTTTGTATAAGTTTTTCATTCATTTTACGTATTTGTAAATTGCTTATGTCTGGAGTGAATCTACAGTGTGTCTACTACAGAGAATCTGGAGTGTATCCACAGTGTGTCTACTACAGAGAACAGAAATTCTGTAGTCTGACTTGGACCTCTCCACAGCAGAAGTACCGTTCACCACATCATCTGCCTTGCTCCATTAATGAGTTTTTAGGGTATAGTAATTCTCTTATATACAGTCAGGAATATAGTGAAGTTTAGTTTAGATATTTTTTCTTTATTTATCTGAGCCTTTTCTGCAATGTTATTTTAAATATTTCCTGTGGTTTTGAACCCTAATGTCACTGTGAATATATACTTATTATGTTCTAGTTCTTTTATTATTGGGAGGATGACATAATGGTTAAGGTGTTTACCTTAAAAACACAAGGTACAGGGTTTGATTCTCACATGGGGTAACTGGCTAGGCTTCAAATGGCCCAAAAGGGCAGTTAGCGTATTATGAACCTATTTAAATATATCATTGTGTCTGATCTTTATAGAGATATTTAAGTTTTGAGAATACTTGCATATTTATTCGGTGACACTGTGTGAGTCACTCCTAATAACCTTGCTCTGGGTGAAACTACCATTTGAATTAATATTAATATTGCACAGTAAAACTGGTCACCCTTTCTTAAGGGCCTTAAAGTAGCTGGCAGGAGTGAGTGGTGGCAGTGGTAACTACCTTATAGTCTGGGTAGAAAAGGGCATAGCTAGTAAACCTGTGTGTGTGTGTGTGTGTGTGTGTGTGTGTGTGTGTGTGTGTGTGTGTGTGTGTGTGTGTGTGTGTGTGTGTGTGTGTGTGTGTGTCAGCTACTTGGGCAGGAACATGAAGTACTGGACAGACAGGTTGCTTGGTTAATCAACTCTATAACACTGCTAGTGGGAAGTCTTACTGGAGATCTGGAGAAAGAGGGAGAAACCAACCCTGGACTGACTGTGGTGTCTTTGTGTTCTAAAAGGGAATTGCACTTGATGCAGAGAGCTGCATCAGGAAATTCTGTGTGTGTGTGTTTCTGTTATCCTCCCAGTGAATGTCCCCCCACTTCAGTTTTTCATCAGAGGACTTAAAAATCCATCTAGAGTTAAATAGACTTGAAGTGGAGGCCAAACATTTGGAACTAGAATCAGCAGAGAGACTACAGCAAAAGAAACAAATGGAATTAGAATCAGTAGAGAGAGACTGAGATGTCTAAAAATGGAAGAAAATGAGAGGTAGAGGTAACATGAAAGGAGATACTGACTCTTCGCCAGGGACATGGAGGCAATGGGGAAGAGAGTAGCCATACATCAGAAGCAATAAAGGTCAGTAAACCTTTTCCTCAGTACCAAGAGGGTGATCATTTTGATAGTTTTATTCATATATTTGAAAGAGTATGCAAACAGAAATGGTGGTCAAGGGCTCAGGGTACATCTCCTGACCCCCTTACTTTATGGTAAAGCTGTAATGGCTGTTTATAAATTGTCTGACACTGACTGCTTAAATTATAATACAGTTAAAATTGTTTATTAGAGTGTTTTAAGTTAACACCTGAAGCTTATAGAAAACA
The DNA here is from genome assembly GCF_019279795.1 of Protopterus annectens. Classification (NCBI taxonomy): domain Eukaryota; kingdom Metazoa; phylum Chordata; order Ceratodontiformes; family Protopteridae; genus Protopterus; species Protopterus annectens. The sequence goes on along the minus strand of NC_056735.1, from coordinate 1,980,536,294 downwards.
GTTTTGTGAGCATTGACACAAAGCAGCTGAAAGAGTGTGTGATTATATTGCTGAGTTAAGCACTTATTTTCATAGGTCTGTGAGTGGGTGTCAGGTCACCACTTTTGAAGGGCTGGCAGACCTTTTGGTGAGGGAACAAGCCCTTAGCACTTTGCCTGAGGACATGAGAATCTGGTTGGCAGATTGAGAATGCAACATCTCAGATGAGTTGGGGAAAAACAGAGACCTATACCTAGCAAGCAGGGCATCACTGCACAGGAAAGGGATACCCAGTGCTGCACATGGTATAAGGCAACCCATTGTGGGCAGCCTAAACCGCAACCAACAGAGTCTGCCAGCAATAGGGGAAGCCACTAATTCAGGTACATGACCAGGATCAAGGGTTAAATGTTTTAAATGTAACAAATGGGGTCATGTAGCATATAGATGTTCATGGAGGCAAGGTGGGGAACAAAAGGTAGTGGAGCACCAAGTGGGAATAAAATAATGACAGTGGTAAGTTGTCTGGAGACAACAAGGGTACTACCACAAGAGGTTATATCCTATATTAGTAGATGGGAAACAGGCCACTGCTAAGAGAAACACAATCTCTGACCTAACCATTGTGAAGCCTGCAATGGTTAAAGAGGAGCACTACTTTGCTTGAGAAGTCTACTCCAGTCAGAGCTTTAGGAGAGACCCATTCCAAATACCTTTGGCTAGGATTCACCTTGACTGGGAGAGTGGAAAAGAAAGCAAAAAAGTAGGTGTGTTTGAGGATATCTCTGCAGATGTCCTGATAGGAAATGATTTTGATAATGCAGTACCTTGTGTGCATGCAGTTGCATGCAGTCAGGCTTGGAGATAGGCATGTGGGTCTGCAAGCCTGGGGGGGACCCAGACAGACCACACACTTGAAGCTAGGACAGCTCACACGCTGTGGAGCAGATGGTGTACAAAACTGCACTATGCAGACATATAATATCACTAAATTTATGTTTGGACCTCTGAAGGCATGCTGTAACTGCCCGAGTACCTCTGTTGGCACACTGCACTATGTTCTGGAGACCTGCAGCAAAATATTTTATGTCACTTCATAACATAGTGCTATTGAAACTGCTATGACAGAGAGAGACTTTAACACTGCCTAACATGCATGTGACAGCACTGGAGGAGGAGAAGTATGAGATTTTTTTGAGGAGCCTCTGTTGCTTGTGGCAGCAACTTTTGGGATGCAGATGGGGATGCCATATGTCAAGGTACTGGTAAAGAGGAGGTGTCAGGTCCTCTTCTATTGGTCAAGACTAAAATAACATAGTACCTCAACTCACCATCAGAGTTTCCTTCCCCAGGTAAAGAGTCTGATGAAGGGTAGTTGTCCTACCCCCAGATAAGCTGGTAGATATGGTGTGCGACAAACTTTGGAGGGTGACAGACATTACTGAACTGATTCCCAGAAAATTAGATAGTGTGCTGCAAGCACCAAGCATAGACCCAACAATTAACACTTGGGTAATGGCCCACTGTGAGCTCTATATTTGTTTCCACTGCCACCAAGAGGGATGGCCCAGAGAATGCATAGACTATTCATCACCAAACAGAGGGTCCAGGATGATGGATAGGCTAGAGAAGCATGCATGTGTATCAGGTACATTATCTATCACAGCCCTAAACTATACTACACATATGACTAGGTTTCAGAGAGAACTACAAGTAAAAGCCTTGCATAATCAAAAACATTTGTCTGTGGGTGATCTTAGGAGTCAAATGGAAACTCAGAGGGTAACCATTTCATTTACATAATCACTTATCATGTAATTAATTCATATTACAATGGATGGTACAGCTAGACTCAAGCCTAGTTATGTCTAGATCACTTCAAGGCAGTATTCATCAATACCCCTTTTGACAGCTCCTTCTTGTTTGGGTAAAAAGTAAAGGGAAAGTTGTTGCAGTGTGAACAGGATGGCAAGATGCTCTCAGCTGTTTTGATTAAGTTTTTCTTCCTCAAAAGGCCTTTCAAAGGAATAAAAAGGGGACGCAAACCTTGCATTTTTGATGATCTCAACAGCCTCATGGTAGACAGGAGTGTGAGAAGGTTTCTTAAGATACCACTTCAGAAGAAGAGGTGGTTTAAATCAGCAGGGGTGTACAGGATCTTTTGTGAACCCCAGCAATATGAGTCCTGATCAGTTGACCAATTTTTCCATGCTGGAGGAAATAAGGGAATATATCTTCCTCTACCTCAATGCATGGTTCATCATCACACATGACAGGTGGATAAGGAATATCATACTCTATGGTTACTTTTAAGAGATGCCAAGTACCTGCTTTCTCATCCTTCAACAGTGTCACCCCAACAAGGAAAGACAGCTGTAAAGGAGGTTAAAATTCTTCTCTAGGAAAGAAACACCTGAGAGATTCCACCAGATCAGAAAGGGTCTGGAATCTACTCCAGGATCTACTTGGTGTGCGAAAAAGTCAAGACTTCAGATCTATTCTTGAATGAGTCAATTAAATCAGTAAGTGAAGAAGGAATTGTTCTGGATGGTGATGGTGCAGACCATTCTGCCTTCTGTGCAGGCAGAGGATTGTATCTGCTCTCTAGACTTCCAAGATGCATACCTGAAGATCAAGATACAGAGAGCATCAAAGAAGTTCCTGCACTTCTGGTTGGGAGCCAGTCACTATCATTTTAAGACCCTGCTGTTTGGTTTCACCACAACCCCCTGGGTGTTCACCAAATGCATGGCCCTAGTTGCAAATTGCGTGATTCTATTCAGGTGAAAGTTTTCCTATACCTCAATGAATGTAGTTGTTGGTAATGGCAAGACAGTATTTTACTACAACTGTGTTTATCCTTGGGGATCACGGTCAGTCTTTCAAAATCCCAGCTGTTGCCAGCTCAGTACATTCTGTTGGCTGGCAGTTAGACAAGCTACATGAGAGAGATTTGATCCATAGATTTGATCCTAAGATTTGGTCCATGGTGAGAGAAGTTCAAAGCCTCACACAGTCTCTGACACCCTCAGACTTTGTAGTACTCAGGGAACTCAGTCTTATGGCTGGTGCTATTCAGAACATTCCTTTTTGCAGACTAATGATCACTGAGAATACAATGGGACCAGTACTTTCTACCAGTGTTAAACAGTAACAGACTATACAATGCATGCATAAGAAACTTATTGTGGCAGATGACACCAGAAAACCTGTCAGTAGATACTCCTTTATCTCCGCATTCCTAAAAGAAAAGGTCATCATAGATGTGCCAATTTTGGGGTAATGGGAGTATTTTCAAAACAAGATTGCTCAGGGTCCATAGTCTCACATGGAGGCCAATTTGCACATCAATGCATTGGAAATAAGAGCAGTTGTTCTAGCATTGCAGACATTTCATAACCAGGGTGGGATTGTCATATATTCGGACAAGATGGCGGTGGCATGGTTCATAAGCACACATGGTGGAAAAAGATCCTACCATCTTTACAAATAATCTATGGAAGTATAGGAATGACTTCAAAGTTGCACCACTTTCTTGTGACAATGCATATACCAGGGACACCCATCTTAATAGTGGACAAGTTGAGCAGACAGATTTTGCTTCATCACAAAGGATCTCTCAATGAGAAGACAGCTCAGAACATGTGTTAGAAGTGAGGCAAAGTTTGCTGTAATCTCCTTGCTTCACAATTCAACACCAAATGCAACATATTTTTTGCATTTTTCCTCTAGAAGGACAATTCTCAATAGATGCATTTGCCCATGGCTGGCTCTCAGGTTTCATTTATGTCTTTCCACCATTTCCTCAAAAACACAAATTTATCCAGAAAGCCAGAGTGTCCCAAGCAAAGGTCATTCTCATAGCCTAATTCTGATCCCACCAGATATGGTTTTCCTTGTTGTTGCTTCATCTGATGAGAAGACCCATTCTTGTACCACAGCACTGTAATCTGCAGGTTCACCCATAAGGGTTTCCTCAACCAGATATTTATTCACTTCATATGACTGCTTCATTAATTACACTTCCAATAGTGGCCAGGGATTTATCATTTCCTGAAGAAGTGATCAATTTGATTTCATCCTATCAAAAAACATCTACTCAAATAATATATAAAGGTAAATGAAAAACATTACCTTCTGGGCCATTGATACAGGTATTGACCCTGCTTCAGTCTGTCATTCTCAGGCCCGTACCATCCTGGCTCATATTTTTCAAGGATAGGCCAATTACTCTATGATCAGGGATCATCTAGTTGCAATTTATCCTTTCCTTTGGGGTCCTCACCATTTTCCTTTGCTTCACACAGGACATGCAAGGCAATTTTGAAATGAGTGCCTCATTCCAGACCTCCCCTGGTTAAACCAGTTCCAACATGAGATCTCAATTTTGTTTTGGGCAGAATAATGCAATCTCCTTTTAAATCAGTGCCTTCTATTGTTTTGAAATTCTTAACATGGAAAATGGCAATGTTGATAGCCATTATCTCTGCTAGAATGGTTTTAGAGCTCCATTCCTTGACCCCCAGATACCCATACTTGATGTTCCACCATTGCAGACTTATATTTTTGAACAAATTGTAATTTTATGCCTAAGGATGAACACAGAACAACTTGATCCAGTCCATTATCCTTCCAGTATTTTTCCCTAAATACAAAGATAAATGCCAGTTGCATTCTCTTGTTGACCATAGACAGTGTCATTTTATCTGGATAACAAAAAGGATTTTAAACTTGATGGACAGTTGTTCATTTACTTTTTCCTCAGTTAAAAAAGGCCACAAGGTCTCTAAACATACAAAAAACAAGTGGTTGTAAGATTGCATCTCCTTTTGCTTATCTTCAGAAGTCAAGGCCCTAAATGAGAAATTGAAAAAACATACCATATCAGCTAATTCAGCCACTTTTCTTAGAAATGTACCTTTATAAGAAATTACTGCATATGATTCTTGGTCAACCTTGCATACCTTCACAAAACATTACAGTAAGAACATGCTCTACTAGGCTTGGGACTCCATTGCAGCCACCATACTGAAAGTCTTGGAGGGTTGGACCTCTTATGGTTAACTAGGGAATCTGTCCTTAGGTGTCAGTATCTGGACAGGATCAGACTAAATGTGAAAATTATTTATTGTAATCATTTGAAATGTTGGGACCTGCTAAAGTGAGTTCCAAGACTGAATGGCCAAAAAAGCAGACTTACGTATACTAAGTCTGCAATATATATTTCTCAGAACACTTTGTTTTCTCCAGCATATGGTGATCTCACAATTGGTATATATATATATATATATATATATATATATATATATATATATATATATATATATATATATATATATATACCTCTCAAGTGTCCAGATTTTTGCAGAACATCCAGATTTTTGCCTCATATATTTGGTGTGTTTCTCATAAAATTGCAGTTTTCTGGCAAATCATTGAAGATTAAAGTCAGAGAATCTTCTTCTTCTTCTTTCGGCTTTTTCCCGGTTAAGGGTCACCACAGCTGATCACCTTGTCTGCTCATGATTGCCAGTGGAGTTTTATAGAAATTTGAGTTTTAGACTTTATACCTTTCAGAAAATCCATGCTAATTCAAAACCTGTTATTATATTAACTTTCTACATTTGTAAGAGCAATATTTAAAAATTATCCTTATTTTTAGGCCTTTGTCTCCCGTTTATTTATGGTTTTTATCCAGATTTCTTGCTCTAAGAGGTTGAGAGGTATAATTTTGGTCTTTTTTTTTGGCTTGTTGCCACTCATCTTTTCAAATACTGACATTTCAATAAGAAGTTATTATTTACTTTTAAGAATGACAATTTTATCTGTCTCCGGACATTGGAACATCCCACCCACCTTTCCTCCTCCAATTTTTTTTTTTTATTCCAAGAGGCTTATAGAATCCATGAGATCTGATCTCCTTATGGTTCCTGTCTAAAGTCTTTTGTTATTCTGTATTTGTGTATTCAGCATGATGTCAGGATATAGCCTGGCTATTTAGCTAACTCAATCTGGAGTATCTCTTCAGGACAGAGAATTATGGGATAGGGGAAAAGCTTGTGAATAAATTCATTGCTGTGAATTTAGGCAACAAAGGCAGGGATGTAGCTAACTTAACTGGTGTACCACCTCCTCAGTTCAAGTGAAGAGCAGGAAAAAAAAGCCTTTACATCTTAGCATTACTACAGGAAGTCAATTGGCTTCTGACAGTGTAACTCAGCCAATCACACCCGACCAAATTGACATCCCCACTCTTCAAGTGAAAAGTAAAAACATTTAAAAAAGTCTTCTTATCTCCATATTACATTAATTCAGCCAATTACACGCTATCAAATCCACACCCCTCAGCCCTCAACACAAAAGTCTTCAAGTAAATTCTTTATGAAAATAAATACTAAACCATTATTTTCATAACAATCCACAGGATATGTGTGGACTAAAAAAAAACTGCTATTTTTTTTTCAGTTTTAGGCAGAGCATATACTATAAGGCAACTGAGACCCCATCACTGATCCATGGGAGGCTGAGTCTAAGACCAAAATGAAACCTAGGGAAAAGATTCAGCTTTCCCACCATGAAGGCTGAGTACACATACCTCTTTGCGTTCATTGCCTCACCTCCTAATGCCTCAGGAGATGAGCTGTAACCACCAGGACCAGCCACAACTGGGCAACACTGACAATTTACTAATATAAGGCTTTGAAAATTGGGCCAGATAATGTTATCCCCAAGAGTTTCACATTCAGCACCCATGAATAGATATGGATTTCTTCAATTGTCTTTTGGAATATCCACAATCCAAAAAAGTGTTTTAAAGAGGAGTTGCTTAAAAGATTGAAGGTTGAGGATGCATAGCCAACATAACTGATGTTTTCTAGTGTGTCACACAATCATGCAAGAGAATGATTTGTAACATTTCAAGTTGCTGAACAGACTAGGGAAAAAATACTGAAATTGTATACAAGCACATAACAGATCCATGTGACTACTGTTAAATACACTGGTCATATTTTTTAATATCTGAATGTCTCAAACCATACTTAAATAAAGTTATTACTTCAGTAAATATGCAAAAATAACATAAGTGCTTTTGTACATACTAACTTTGGTATAGTGTCTTTCCAAATTCATTCCAAAATTGTCAAATATAGCACTTTTACAAAGAAGAAAGTTTTTAGAGTGCAATAGTGCATGGATAGCATCACAGGGACAGGATAGAAGACATTAAAAATGGTTATTGAGGCTCCTATTTTGAAGATCTATGATGTTGTACAACTGGAAATATTTTAAGGCTATGCTAGTCAACAGGTACTGGGGCAGTATTCCTGCGAGAAGGTAGGCCACTGGCATATCGTTCACGGTCTTTAAGTAATGCTTTGATTTGTTAGTGATAGTACTTGACTGACAAAAGTTCCATGCTTATATTTAAGGGAAATCATTTAATAGTAGGGTCCAATTTTAAGTCACTACAGAACATTTAAAAAAATCCAAACATGAAGCACTGGTAAGGCTATAAAGAAATACTGTCAGGTTTGAGTAATATGGCCTACAAGTTCAATGTATACCAGGTAAAATTATGTATTCAGCGGATGTTCTTAGCAGAGCTATCTTGCAAATTTGTTAAGAAGACTTGCTTGAGAAAGATTTGGAAGTATTGTAAATTATTTCATATTTGTCTTTATCAAGTGAAAAGCTTGAAGAACTGAGAAGTTGCACAAAAGAGGACAGAGAAATGCATTTGCAGTGAAATACAGCCATGCATGAATGACCAGATAACATCAACCATAAATTCACCCCAGGGGTTCCACTTGTGTCTCTCTCTTGAACAGGGGTGATTGGTGCTGATCGTTGATATAAGGGTAGAACTTGTCTAGGCTTGTAAGAGTACTAGGAACATTAGTCTAGTAATTTACTATGATCCTATGATCCTATGAACTTAGAGCATCTAGCTGCTGCTGAGTATTTCTCTTGCATTGGTTACCTGTCATGTATACAAGGCTTAATGTTCAAAACTGAAAAAGGTATCATTCCTACACATTGTAAAGATAAAATGCTGTATTAGATTCAGGAAGTGCATCTAAGCATTACTAAATATAAAGAAAGGGTAGATTACATTATCCAGCTAAGGTGTGCAATGTGACTGAGTAAAAGTGTAATATTTTTTGAAATCATACTCAAAGAAAGAACTGCTTCCACATGAAATATTAGATCTTCCCTGATCAAATGCTGATGTACATTTGTTCCACCACAATGATGCTCATTCCCCTAAATTTAACAAAATCCATGTAGGCATAGTGTAGAGGCTACATGAAATGTTACCGTGTTCATGTAGGCGGTTCCCCCTTGGCAGCATCCCATGCCTGTTAATCATGATATGTTGCTGAGGGAGAGAAGTGGGACACGGTTTTGGAATCGGTGTAGGGAGTGTGGTGCTAACTGTGTCCACAGATAAGTAACACACTCTCTGTACTGTCCAGTTGTATTATAGCAATGTAATTTCATTATTTTTTTATTTTATTAAAAAGCATGTTTGCACGGTGTGGAACACAGCAGTACTAAGTGTGTGCCGAGACACTTGTCAGACATCTAAAAATAGAAAACGGATATATTTAGTATGTAAAAGTCAAGTTTAAGCATAGCTGAGCAGGTTTGCATGGTAGCTTAGAGGTATATGTAAAGGTATAGCAACATTCCACATAGCTAAATGGTTAGAGTTACAGCCGTAGGTGCAGGGCTTGAATACATGGAAGAGCAAGAAAGCATTTTTGTTTGAAATACAAATTATGCAAATTATTTTTAAATACTGACCTTCTGCACTCAGCTAAGCTCTGCTAAGGCCTGCTAATACCTGCTAAGCACTGCATAAACAAATAATGGTGGCCAATGTTTATGTGCTGCTTGGCATTGCTTGGATGGTTTGTGCACTGCTAAGCATTGCTAAGCATATGGGTTTTAGCACTTTTCAGCTTAGCTGCACTGGATTGCGCACTGCTAAGTGATGTGCTGCATTTTTATATATTGCCCAATGGCAGGTAAGGGTGGGAAAACAGGCTATATTAAACCCAGTAGGTGGGAATACAGCATAATCCATTGGAGTTCTGTCTCTGAAGGATACAATGGCAGGTGTTGGAGAGGGGTTTTGCTTTTGAGTGCAGTGGTGGGGCATTCAGGAGTCCAGGGTCAAGGTTGGACTCCTTGTCAAAAACTATGAGGGCTGGCTGATGCAGGGAGGTTACCAGGACTCAGAGTGCAAGACAGAGGCCTTGAACCAGCTGGCAAGGTACCTCACCAGTGCAACTCATATCTCCTGTACAGGTGAGCAGTGTCAGCACCACCATGATGACCTGAAAAGATGGAACGGGGCTCTCTTGGACACATGAATCCAAGAATTCCAGGCTGGGAATGTCCCACATGTATGTAAGCACCATTACCTGTGTTCCACCAATATCTAATCTTGAATGTCTGCTAAAGTGTTATGCATAATGGTGTGCTTCTCTCCCAACAGCTGCAGAGGTGAGGGTTCACAATACTGAGGTGCATGTTGGGCTCTTGGCCAGTTTGCACCATGAGTATGGTGAGCATTGATGTATTTTGCTATGTATAATCAAATAAGCAAGACAGATTAAAGCATTAATTGTGATTAGGTATATACAGTAACGTCTGTATTGCAATGAATGTGGATTTACACCTGTACTGCAAGAAGTGTATACTGCCAACTGTAGTGCCATAAGGAGGGAAGACTAAAGCATTAACAATAATAAAGTATATGCAATAAAAGTTTGTACTGTAATAACTGTGGAATTACAGCTGTATTGCAACACCTGCATAATGGCAACTGTTGTGCAATGAAAACATGAAATTATACCAGTAACTAATTGAAGGTTTCTCTAATAAAGTCTGTTGTGCAATGACTGTGGACATAGGGTTCTTTGCAAGATATCAGTCATTAAAATTGTTCAGCAATAAAAACACAAAATAGTATCAGTATCTGCATGAAGTTATATCTAATAAAGTCTGTTGTGCAATAGGGCTGTTTTACATTAAATCAATTATTAAAACTGTTCTGCAATTAAAACACAAAATAGTATCAGTTTATGCATGAAGGTATGTCTAATAAAGTCTGTTGTGCAATAAGTTAGGTTCAGAGTTGTTTTGTAAGAAATGACTTATGACAACTGATCTGCAGTGACACATGGACCAATAGCAATAACACCAAGGTAAACGTGTACAGCAGGATTATCTTGTTTTCACCACTGCATGTCAGCTGCAACCATTCAGGCTGTGAGGTACAGTACTGCAGTCAGGTATAATAGTGTACTAGTTGTAGACTATAAATAATAACCCATAATTGGATATTGTTTGTTGACTTCACAGATATTTCAACATACTATGTATTGTGTACACCTGAATTCAATGTAGTAATGTATACTTTACCTAGTATCTCTGTCATGCTTGAATGTCATGCATGTGTGTTCAACTGTCACTGCAGTCAAGTATAAAACTGTACTACTATTAGCAGATCATATCTGGTGCCAGATGAGCTCTAGGAAAATATCAGTCAGTAAGCAACCAGCAGTGACTTAGTAGCTCAGTTTGCTAAATATTGTGTATGAAGTACATTTTTGCCACACACAGACCAGGGTTCAAATCCAGTCCTATGTATATCTAAATATTGCAGTATCAAGTCACATGTTTATATATATTCTGTCCACAGGAACTACAGGTAAATGAGTGAGGTATCCCATATTATGAGTATATTATTGTGTGTTTACATGTCACAGACTGTTTCAATCATTACCAGGAATATGAAAATACAGCATAAAATACAGGAAATAAGTGTAATAATAATAAAATAAAATAAATAAAATGTGCAAACTTTGGTATGGCTGCATGCCTGGAGTGTGTGTTATAGGTTGCTGCAGTCAATTAGTACATTTGATGCAGATGTCCTCTGCAGTCACTGCTATTGGATTCTAACCCCATGCCTGCCAAGCAAGACATGATAGTTGTTTACTGTCTGTACTGTGCACATACATGTCTCTCAAGTGTCACTCTGTCATGGAATCTAACTACTGTTGCATAATCCCTTTGTCACAGATGTACTGATATGATTATGTAAATAACAAAGTAACACTACATCATCCCATGGTGCACATTGGTAGTAATACAGGTCCAGCTGGTTTGCAAGTGTCCTGTGTAGTTGCGTACCTGCAATTGTTACTGCTTGGCCCATACTGTCCCATGCGGATAGCTTGAGAGGTATGTACATGCTACAGCAGCTATAGAGCAATTATACACATAAATAAAGGATAGACCTGTAGAGTAGATAGCAACACTGTCATCAACTATATAGCCTATAATGGTATTAATGGACTGTATTTCTCTCTCTCAGGACCCCTTATCTTCACATATTTATTATTGGTATGCATTGGTTATGGTTTACTATTAACATATGTTGTTCCATAAACTTTATTTTGGGGTATGTGTTTTATTATTGTTATGTATTACAATGGTTGCATTTTAACATATCTTGTTGAATTGCCTATTTTGTTGGTTATATGCCATAACTGTTACTGGCATGATGTTAATATATTGGCTGTTATGTTATTGATTGTTGTGTTTCACATAATATGCATTAAAATGTAATGGGGTTATTTCCAATGTACTGGCATGCTGTTATTACTAACAATGGTTTTGTTCATAACTAACCTAAATGTATTGCTTCACCTCCATAACCACAGCATGTCAGGGTAGGCTGGCTCCTGCTTAACCACCTACCCTACCTCAGACTGCCATGGCACTGGGTCCCAGCATGTCTGGGACCCAAGCCATGGTGCTCTGTCTGCTGGCCCTGCACCACCTTTTGCGGAACTGCCTCAGGGGATTGAGCCCATCCCCTCGGGAACAGTTATGAGGGGCAGTAGTCCCCCAGGATCAACTACTGGCCATGGTGCACAGGATTGTTCATAGGATATGAACATCACCTGGGCTGTATTGAGGGCAGGCTTGACAACCTGGTGGGGCTGGGTGGCTATGGCACCCAGCCTCCAGCACAGCCACTATCAGGGCAGTGAAAGATCAGTGTGGATTGCCCATGGGTGGGGACCTCAGTCATGCTGCTGCCATCTGGAGGCACATGCACTTTGGATTCCACAACACCCTCCCCCATCATAGATTCATAGGTTCATAGGTTGGTACTAGGCTATCAGCCCTAGGGCTTATACAAGCCTATCCATAACAATTCCCTGGCTATTTCTTCCCACAATATTTACTTCCCTGGTCCAAGGTCCAAGATTCAAGGTGTTTACCCCCCCATGTCATACAATGCACCTGTCTGCAATTTTGTCTGTCTTGTCTGTCTGCAATTGCATCCTCACTTACCCAGATTACCTCCCCACATGAATCTATATCCCTTCCCCAACATTACACTCTCCTTTAAAAAAAAAATGGACACCAGTCCCACAAAAAATATCACCTCATACATAGCTCTCCATTTCACACAGGTGTCCACTGGACTTAACTAATTTGGTTCAATTGGCTTGACACACATTTATGTTGTCCTCACCCCTCTCTTTGGTGTTTGAGAGTCCAAATTCATCCACAAAAATTTGTCAAACTGCATAGCTGTTGCTGTACAAGAAATGGAAAGCTATGGTTCTTCCCTACACCCATCTTGCACATCCCTACCTGCCTTTCACTATGTTTTTCCCCCTGCTTGCCCCATTTCACCACTGTTGCATCACCCACTTTTTCTTTTCTTTTTAATTTTTTAGTGTGGGTTTGGGTGGAGCTAAGCAGAGAGTCGGGCAGCACTGCTCAAACCTGCTTAAATGAGCTTTGATGTGCCTTAATGATCCTATGTGTTAATCATGGTGTTAGGCATATGTATAAAATAATCTCCCCTGCCATGTTTCTGACCTGGACCCCTGTCAACTATAGCTTACTGCATTAACCCACTAGGCCACACATATTTTAATTAAAACAGCTGTTTCCAGCAATACACACTGATTGCCATTGACAGACTGAAGTCAAAACTAATGTGACAAATGGGAGTGTACCTGGCACTCTGATGAAACAATACACCAGTAGACAGCCAAATAAATAATAATGGCAGTACATGAGGCCTGGAATAGCAGGTAAATATTCCCTTTTACCTGCAATATCTTCAAACACACCTGCTAAGACGTCAGTGGCAGAGTACATATGTTCAAATGGGACCCTGCTGCATAACAACTGCCTTTGAAAGCCATGCACATACTGATGGATGCAGACAACGTGTGTCACAGCCTGTATGTCAGCACATATATCTGGCAAAAACAGCAGCACTAACTCAGTAGCTCAGTCTGCTAAATCCCTTGTGTGCAGTGCATTTTGCCACACACAGTCCTGGGATCAAACCCAGTGTGTTACACTTCAATTACATTGTTGTGAACACAGCAAGTAATGACTGAGTCATGCAATTTTAATCTCCATAGGTTGTTGCTAATGAATTATCAGCTTTCTAGTTTTGCAAGTCACATGCCTGCAGGTAGGCACACACTGCCCATATTTGTATAGCCTAACTATATCTTGCCTACTACTCTGCTATCGGCACTGTTGTATAACAAATGTACCTTAAGCACATGCTTCAGTTGGACTGTAATGGGTACCCTTACCCTGGCTCTGCTGCAATGACAGAGCTGCTACAGTTACACATACAGCTTACAGGCCTCCAAAGTGTTCACACTCCCCCCATTGTGTCCTGGGCTGCAGCAGGAGCTGCAGCCTGGAGCATACATGGCTGTATGTTAAGGTAGCTGCTACAGACTGACCGTACCTCCGAATCCCCAATAACAAGGGATCCAAACACCACCATACATAAAAGGGGGGCAAAGACCCAGAGATGGGTACATTTCACAGTTTGCCCCCACAAAGATAGTAAGTTGATAGAATAGCAGCAACTGCATTACCATGCATATTCTGATGGGCATGAAGTGTGACACTCAGATGTTTCTTTCCCATTTCTAATCTCAACCCACAACATTTGCCAGTGACCTGCCAGATGACCACACTGTCATAGAACACTGTCCAAACATATGAGGCAAAATTGTGGACATACTTCATACATATGTATGGTATTTGTACTTACCCTCTGTGATGCTGTAGTCTCCACACCTCAGTAATGATCATCTCAATAACTAAGATGGGGCCAAGGCCTACATGAAGGCCTTATATATCGCACTGTGGTGCCATGTCATTGGCTAATGATAGTGCAATTCAGATTTTTTGGATGCAATTATCAATTCTGAGCCACAGACTGGTGCAGAGGCAATTACCTGTTATTGAGCTTTACCTACAAAAAGCAACCAACTGCTTATGTGGAACAGGTCTGTACATAGTTTTACTCAGACAGCATATGTGCAAAGTATTTGTAGAGGAATGCTTCAAGGAATACATCAGTCTACATTTCCCCATAAAATGGGATGCAGATGGGAGGATGGAGGTATGGGGAAAAGGGAACAGTAGGCTTGTATGAGATCTATGATAATGACATGTCAGTGATACTCTGCTGTCCAACACCTACAGGCATCCCTCTCAATTATCCCTGCTTTGAATCACATCTGTGCTCTGTCCCTATCTATCCCTCCTACAATGGTCAGCTGTTGTGCTAAAGATAGTGGATTACATGTAAGACATAGTGACACTAAGTAAGGGTGTACTCTCTTGTAACATCAACCTATGTACTGTAATTCACCTCCTCTCAGTCTGTCAATGTCACACATAAATAGTACTGACATTGTAAAAGTGTCACTGAATGTCCCTGATGTACTCTGGCTAAGTCCCTATTTCGTGGACATTCGTCCCTGTCTGGTTGAGAGCGATGCCTAACATACGTCTCAACCTCTTAGAATAAGAAATCAGAACAGTCATATTTAATGGGGGGGGGGACACAGGCCCAAACTCAGTGACAGAGTATACATATTGACCATACAAAGTAAGAATGTGATTACAGTAACAGATATTACTGTAGCATAAGTGCTGTCTGAGGGGTCTGATGGGTGACAGTTAGATTCTGCGTCAGTTTTCTGACAGCAACCATCAATCAGTGGACGACCATTTGTCAGACATCCACAAGTTTGTGCAAGAAGGATCACATCTATGAGGCAAACATGGTGACATTCTGCAAACATCTGCATACTTGAGAGGTATGATGCCTACAGGGAACATATAAGAAATCAGGTTTGCATTGCTGTGTACCATTGTGGCACACTGGTATGGCTGGACTGTCCCCATATATTTGTTGGAATAGCACACTGCTATTTGTCTAATAGTGGCTGTATCACATATTAGTGGGGATTTGCCCATAGGGGACATACCACAGTAGACTGCAGTGATGGCTGTAGAGCCATACAGCAGAATCTGTCACTGCACACAGGGGACATTACCCAGTATTGATTCTATCTTGGTGATAGCCACATATGTAGTGTGTTGTCAAACTGTGGGGTATGATATGTGATGGAGCAGTGGCTAGTGCAAGCCATTATGGATGTGTAGGGTCTGTACATAGTGGACATCCACGTATTTGGTCCTGTAATGTGTTCCCCTCTTATTGTCTTGCAGGAACGATGTACTGATGGAGACATCCTCCATTGTCATCTGCAGAAAACGAAGCTATGCTGGATGCCCTCAGACTCAACCATCACATCCTGCTGCCAAGGGGTCGTCACAATCATGAACAGCGTGCAGTATTTTGGGCCAACTTTGTGAGGGCTGTTTATCATATTGACCAACAGGACAGGACCTACGAGCAGATTCGACACTGGGCACAGACATGGTCAATGCCGCACAGTCAAAGGTCAGCTGCTGTTGCCAGGGATCATGCTGCCACCAGTGGAAGGCCTGAAACAGGACAACCACTCTCAACCACAGAGGAATTCCTGGCAAACCTAGGATCAGCCAACAGCTCCTAGTCAACCATCACACCATACATTCTGGAGGTGGGTGCCACAGTCTCCACATCAGAGGAGCATCCAGCTAAGCTTACTGTGTTCATCAGTATAATACATTAGCAGTCACTGTGGCAGTCTCTACAGACCAATACATGGGTGTCAGGTCTATCTACATAGGGGGTTGGCTTTTATCCACAGTTGTGCACACATACTCAGAATTTCAGCAATATAGTCAGCTACTGTACATGTTATGTGGATATACACCCATATTACCTTGATACACTGCAACATGTGGTGATGCTAACAATACCTCGCTGTCACCTTTTCATAGGTCCGTCAGGTGTGACTAGAGTTCATGGTCCTGTACCTGGTAAGTGTGATACTGTTTTTTTTCCAGATCAGATATACCCTATGAATGTTAAGGGCTGCCATTTTGCCTTATGCACAACTGTTGTGCTTAGTCAGAGTAGAATAATTATATGTTCCATTTTGGAGCAGTTAACTACAGTGCATAGCCTAGGGAATGACAGGTGTGTATTTGTACAAACATTAACATGTTTGCACTTATAGTTATGAGCAACTATGCAGTCTGCTACACATGAGGCAATTACTCCAAGATGCCCATTCAAACACAATAGGGAGAAGGTACATACCTGAGGCAGTGCTACTACAACTGGCATATCATTGTCAAGAAAGGTGTACTGCGTTATATATGTAGTTCTGTCACATACACTGTCACATTACATATCTCACAGCTGTATTGTACTGGCAGCAATACCTGGATGTAGGTGACGTGCATGTTATACAGGGCCTGGGTTGTTTGTATATTGCTGTGAGTGTGTGTGTTGTGCCTGGGATCAGAGATGAGAAGATGTGGAACATGTAATGCAGTTGTGGTTCCTCATCTGTATGAGTCTGTGTGGATTACCATACATAATAGTGCAGGTGGTAATGTATTGCTTTTGTCTTGCTTCTCACAGGTGAATGGGAGGATGGAGTCTGTCCCCCTCATAACCTGATGTCAGTGTCTCATTGGACTCTGATGATGATGGTGGCCATAGTGAGGTACAGGTGGGGTTGTCGGTGGCTGAATCTGTCCCAGAGGCTGACATCCCTCTTCTTCTCCCATTGTCTCCACATACAGTCATTATGCCCACACATACCCAGTCACCAGAGGCCGCAGATATTGGACAGTCAAAGGGTTGTGACATAGTACAAGACAGTGTGAGAACTATGTCATCAGTGAGTGTAGACAGTGGCCATGGTCAGAGAGCTGGTGAGGTCCCACACAGGCAGATTAACAGGGGTACTTGAAGGAGGACTGCTGTCGATCCACCTCCTGTTACAGGTGTCACATGGCGGGTCACTCGCCGCATGTTTTGGGCTGTCATGGAGGCACAGGCATGAGCTGAACACAACACCAGATGGATGCTTAAGGTTATCGATGCCGCACAGTCTGACATCAGTGACTGCCTTCACTGCATTGTTGATGCCATGGAAGATTTCACTAATGTAATGGACAGATGGTGGGTTGAAACAGTGTCTGTCTTTGAGCGCATGTTGTCTGTGCTGGAACATGTTGCTGGGGTTGGGCATTGGACATGTGGACGCAGGCCAGCCACACCATCTGTTAGGAGTACATGTGGCCGTGCACACTCACGTTCCCATGACAGCATTTCCAGCGCTACAGAGGGAGGTGTGTTGTCCACACCACATAATGGCAGGTCATGGGTACGTGGTCCTGGGTGGTCCTATGGGGACACAGGTGCAGGAGACAGCAGTCACCATCAGGTACTAGCACCGCATCTTACCGTGGACATGTGCCTCCTGTGCTACTCCTGGTAAAGCCAGTTCCCATGTTCATGACTAGAGACAGTGAACTGTCCACTCTACCATGTATGGTCCACAGCTGTCCACCATCAACATGTGTAGGTCTAACAATGAACTTGACTGTATACACACACACACTCCAACACCACTGTCACATGCAGGTCACCTACAGACACACACAGCACCTCTCCATGGCCCAAGTAACCAGCACCCCTTTCTGACTCATACACACGCTGTCAACTGTTTGGCACAGCCTAGTCATCTGGCACCCCCACACCACACCTTGTGCATGTAATGATACCTGTGCCACATCCCTGCTAGCAAAGCAATCAATGCAGAGACCTGCATATATATGTCTGATGCACAGGATGACTATATAATTTTACATGTGTTTAGTAGTGCTGTAGTGTTATGCCATAGCAATTGTTGTGGGGTATGACAGGTGCTGTATGCCGGCATGTGTCAGGACTACACATCAAACATTGTGTATCTTTGTTGCCTGATGCTACACTGAAAATAGTATTACAGAATGACAGGTGTGCCATGGAGCTGTGTATGTTTTTGTCCCAGGAGTGTGAGCGGCTCAACTATGGACATATGGTGGCAATACAATGGCACAGGATGGCAAGTCAGCACAGCAGAGATATGATGTCAGCATGGTATGCCAGTATACGTGCATGGTTCCCTAGGTGCATATGTGCAGAACAGTGTGTCAGGTATAATGGGGACAGTCAGCGTCATCATGCTTTCATACCCTGTGATGCACTCTACTACCCTTGATACATGTCACCTAGGTATTCTGCACATACAACTGTAGATCATGGTGGACATCAATTATGCTTATGTAGCAGCAAGTCATAGGACCATAAAGTGCATAAACAATGGACAGGGGTTGGTCACATGGGCATGTGCTATCAGGGGACATATTGCCACATGGGCATGTGCTGTCAGGGGACATATTTACACAGACATACATGCACACACAGACACACAGACACACAGACACACACACACACACACACACACACACACACACACACACACACACACATACACACACACACAAACACACACTTTGGATGCTGTGAGATTAGAGCATCCACCTAGCTAGTACTGCACACTATAGTTCACAGTACTTATTGCATGCACCACACTGTTTATGTGATAATACACTGTCAGCCAGTGCTCTAAAGGTGGATGACATCAGCAGGCCTTGTAACAGAGCCCAATGTTGAGGGCAGCAGCTAGTCAGTGGGCATAAAATGCATAACTATTGCACAGAGTTAGCCCACAGGAGCTTGTCTGAAGTTACATGGGAATATATTTACACATATACAAGTTGGATGCTGTCAGCTTAGAACCCCTACCAACCTAGTCACACACACTATAGCTTGCAGTACTTATCGCATGCACTATTGTATTTATCTGTTGTTAGACTGTCAGCCAGTGCCCGTAAGGTGGATGACATCCACAAACCTTATATAGGAGGGAATTTTCAGGCCAGCAGCTAGTCACAGGGCCATAAAATGCATACCATTGCACGGAGACAGCCCATATGGGCATGTCCATAGTGCTGTGAGGGAATATATTGACACACACACACACACACACACACACACACACACACACACACACACACACACAGTTGGAGGATGTCAGATTAGAACTCCTATCTATCTAGTATTATACACTACAGTTCACAGTACCTATTGCACGTGCCACAGGTTATGTCTGTTACATATGTTGATGCAGGCACAGTACATGTGGAGTATGCAAAGTGGCCTTGTGTTAGACAGCATGTGTGGCCTGCAGAGTGATACTGCTTGGTACTGCTATTTTATCTAGTGTCCTATGGGTGGGATACCTGGTAATATCCCTGCTATGTGTGTACACTTACTAGTCTGGCCATATATAGTAGTTTGCAGTTTGATAGGCAGATATGTAGCCAGGGACAATATGACCTGTCAAAGGAATGCGTTGCACCCATTGTACATTACACCACCTGTGTACCAGGTCTGTCTGCAGGGTGCAAGCCCACAGGTTCAGGGGTCTGTGGGTGAGTGGATTATGTACTGTTGTGGCCTTGGTCTGGTGTCATCAGACAACTGTTGTGATGTGTATGTGCAGATAACCCTGTGCATTCAGGGGCATGTGGAAACATTCGTACACCCCCCTCATATCTATATCAATGTGTATAACAGGGTTGTCCCCTTAAATGTAGTTGTGTGTCAATAATGTAAATGTGTTGTGTAGAAGTATGTGGGGAGTCTATGCATTACTGCACTTTATATAGCTATATATACTTCTTGTTATCATATATGTGCCACATACTGATAGAGACACTAATCAAGTGTGATGGGTGTAGGGAGAATAAGATATGTATATGCAGCTGTATGTATGTACAGACATATTTCCACATAGCAGGTCTATGTTCAGTAGAGGCAACAGACTTGGGTTCAAGTTAGCTAAGTGTAGGAGCATGCCAGGTGTGATTGTCAGTACTTACAAGGTGACCCCAGGCCAGAGCTACCTGTACTCCACTCCAGGATTATTGTGTGCTGCAGGCCATTGGTTGATGCACGTGTTACCACACTACTGCAGTTGTCTGATATTGTCCAAGGCATTCCCTGGCATACCTCTCAGCCTGGAAACATCAAAAATCTGGACAAGGCCCATGAAAAATAGGTACAAATCTGTATGCTGATTAATGTAAAATTTGCATTCATAATTACATACCCCCCACTCCAATGGAATTGTGGGATACCAACTTTCAAACGCAAACTGAAGAACAGAACCAAAATATGGCATCAGAGTCCCACTGCAGCCATTCCAGTGTCCCATTACCTGGATATTTCACCACATTTACCGTAAACACTAATGTGTTCATACTGCTTTACTTTTACAATGATTATTTGGATTTTATTTTTACATTTTATAGCACAATGCACAAACATAGATATCTGCTAAACAAAGCAATACTGTCTCACAATGAAAATAGACTTGGCATGATGCTGAGCAGTTTCTCTTTTAAACAGTATGACACTTAGTTCATTTAGGTATACATGGGAGCAAACCACTATGACCCTTGCTTAAGACCACAGGTCCTTATCCACTTACTTTTATATTTTCTCAGATAACAATATCCCAGAACAATGGCAGAAACACTACTGTACATGTATTAGAGCTTTCATTTGCACAGACACAGAAAGACTTCAACAGCAGAAGAAATAACAGGGGTGCTCTTTTGGGGCACAGCTCCCCATATATGGGGTGTACTGAGGAGGGCTTATTCCCCACAAATTCAAGTTAAAGTATTTAAAGTGCATAAGTAACTAAGTCCTGTACAACAAACACAAAATGAAATGCAGAATATAATAAAATAATGCAAATATAAAAGCAGTAAAGAAATGAAGATACACAAATAATCATATTTATCTACAGTAAAAACTGTAAGTTGGAATGCCATAGCTTATGCCAGACGAGGACAGCTGAAATGAAAATAACTGATCATGCTAAATATACATTAAAGTTACAAATAAATATATATTGTTTTGCTTAGTATTGTAATATACTATACATATACATTATTATTTTTATTTACGTTATTATTGTTACAATTTCTTCAACATGCAATCCTCAGAATTGTAGTTTCAAACATTGCAGCATCTGAAGAATATGCCTATAGCATGGCAGCAGTTACCAATTCCTAATTTTTTATCAGTATGATACTCTTAACTGGAGACTGTTCACTTAATACTTAGTGATAATCCTGCCAAAAGTTTAATTACTTGAAAGTTGGCATATTTAACAATCCTGCATTGTAAACAAGTAGATTAAATAGTTTCCACATTTGTATAACTGAATATATATTATAAGCATGATTTGAATTTACTGATTTTTCTGACACTGTTTTCTGCATTTCTAAAATCAATGATTTTCACATACACACATGAATACCAGATGCACTTGTGGCTATTGCAAGATCAAACACTTCATTCTACTGCCATTTCATTTCTGCTACTAGAATCTCCTTGGAGGTATGATATTGACTTGCATATACAATTTAACAGATTCCTGTAATTGTCACATTCCCTATAGTCCTATAGTTTTCAGGTATTACCAGGAGTAGGCAGTATGCATGGCTATATCAAAAAGATAAAGAAGAGTGTCAGTGCAGGTGCTTTACTACTAGGCAATACAACAGTCATTGTTATTACAAAAAATGTTGTTTACTGCAAGAAAAAGTGTTTTTGTTGATCAAAGACAAGTAGGTATAGGAACTGCTTTACAGAGAAATTGTTGAGAGAATATGTAAATTCCAACACTTAGGGTTATAATTTCATTGCTCTGGCTGTTTTGATACCCATTTGATGCATACGCCTACCATTTTCTGTCACAGAACACATTGGTTTGCTTCCAGTCATAAAATCGGCCACTTATTACTTAAATAAACCAGGAAAAAAGAAAAGGATTGTTGCTGTGTTCAAAAGTTGGGTCCAGTGACTGCTCTTTACATCACTGAGAGGAATGCTAAAATAAGAGACGCATGTAAATGAATGTACAGTTTTATCTTTAAAATATACACATTTATTTTACAAGTATTGCTACAAAAGCAGCACTTTCAGTTGTTTCCAAGCTGATCTTTGGAAAAATAATCAGATATGTGATGAAATTTTCCTTCTGATTGAAAGTGTATAATGGCAAAGGAAGTCCTGTTATCACCATATGCTACCTGGTTTTCAGAATCATTTTCTGCATTGAAAGTAACAAGGGGAATCAGTGAAACACCATTCTCATATACTTTGGTGAAATAGCGAAACAAGTCTCATTTAAAATGCAGCTGAAACTGCATCTAAAGGACAGAAGGAGATATTTTTGTGTTTGGTGATGTCATCTGGCACATCATGCTGTGTTTGTATACCTGTGGAGTTTAAGGTACACATCACATCTTATTCTGTAGAAACTCATATGCTTATTCATCAGTAGTAATGTATACCATGTAATTTACTCTACAAAATACAATCTCAAGCATGCACACTCACACAGACACACACACACACACACATACACACACACACACACACACACACACACACACACACACACACACACACACACACACACACACACACACTGAAGTACCTGAAAAGCAAAGCTCCCATAACTCCCCCTGTTCACTCCACTGGTAAGCAAGGCAGCAGCTCCTGTGAAACTTCTGTATGGATAAGCTCCATGCAGACTGCAGAGCTGTTTCCTCTTCTCTGTGCAGAGCCAAGGCAAAACTCTGTGAATTGAAATAATCTAGACTGCAGAGCTGATTCCTTCCATTTCTTAAGTTCAAAGCTCCCGTGACATAAAATGTCTGTATCTGTATGGATAAGCTCCATACAGACTGTGCAGAGCTGTTTCCTCTTCGGCAGAACTCCGTGAATTGAAATAAGCTAGACTGCAGAGCCATTTCCTTCCCATTCAAACACAGACGTGAGCCCTTGAGCTCAATTCAGACAGGCTGATTGAGCTGATGTCATCGTGCATGTGATGACATCAGCTCAAAAAGCGGAAAAAAAAAATTAAAAAAAAATAGCTGGAAAAAAATCAGAAATGAAGGGGTGCCACTCATGAATCATGACACCCCATTATTTGGACCCCAAAACTTGGTAAAAACTGAGTCATTCAGGACAGTTGGGAGGTATGTTCCCTGGCTGTTTGATGACCTTAATATGTGCCTCAAACTTCAGAACTGTAGAGAGCTTCACAGACTGTCCAGCCTCTTGCCACATATTTTTGGCCCTTTTTACATACCATTGTTGTTTTCTGGCAAATTAGTGGCAAATCAGTCAAGGCTGAAGTAAATAAATAAAGACAGATATTTGAGTTTCAGACTCCATGAACAGCAGGAGAGTCATGTGAATGCAAGACCTGTTCTTCTATCCACATTCTACATTTGTAGGAGCAAATATTTAAAACCTTTCCCAAGTTGTAGGCCTTGGTCCCACATTTATTCAGTTTATTTGGCCAGATTTCCTGCTGTAAGAGGTTGGGAGGTATGATGTGACTGGGGTACATGGTAAAACACCAGACACAGGGTGGCAGTCTGCATACCTCTCTCTGTACATGTTTTGCAGCATGTCCAGCATTTCACCACATATCTCTGCTGTGTTCCTCATACATTTGTGGATTCCTGGTGCTATACTGTGCATCAGTCACTGACTTGTTGTATCTACTGAGAAATTTAACTGATGGCCTTTACATCCTGCAGCTAATCTGACATGTTGCAGCCTCCTGTTATACTAGCCACCTGCTAGGTCACTCAGAGCGAGTATAATGTCTGTCAGTAGGTATGACCCTTTCTGCCCCCATTCAATCTGGCTTTATCCAGCTTTCTTGCAGTAACAGATTGAGGGGTTATGACAATCTCTGGGACTAACACCATATGAGTACCTCACATGCAAAAGATGTTGGATGCTGCCAGATTCGCAGATTTGAACCATCAGCACCATTACACATGCTACTGGCCCTGGCCCACTGAGCCAACTGTCAGACAGAGAGGTTTCCTCCCTTACACTAGCAAAAAGATAGAGGAATTGTTTGGTCTGCTGATATATCATTGCAGACTTACTGTTGCAGCAGTTGTATGGCAACACTGATGTGTTTGAGGTGGGGGACGACCAGCCTGTGCTCTGCTGGCATAGAGAGTCATGCGACTGTCCTGTGACCCCACTGTTTGGCATCTCCCTGGACTACTGCTGTGGAGTTTCCAGCCATGTGGCCTAGTAGCTATTATGGGGCACATACTAGTGAACAGAGTACCTGTTGTCCCAAGTGGCTGTTAGATCTGTACAAGTAACCCAGTATCCCACTATAGATCTCTGCAAGTAGCTCAGTAGCGCACTATATATAGCACCCTATATTCCCTTGCATACATGTGACAGGGTCCATACATATGCTACCATATTGTAGTACCCCTTACAAGTGGTGCACAGGAGAGTGAATTACCTTGCGAATGCAGCAGCTGACAGACCTGTAGTTTGGGGCCAAATCTGTCTGATGCAGGCAGTCCACAGACAATACATGGTGATGTACAGGTTGTGTGGCCTGGCTGGAATAATGTTTACTGATATGTATGTGAGTCACAGTATGGTGTCAGTTCCTAGGTCCATAGGTTTTTAGTGCATGTGCTATGCATTGTCTGTTGGCTAAGGCCAGGGCATATTGGGCACACATTCATCTGGCTACAGGAACAGCCTCAGAGGGTTCCTCCTCCAAGTCCCCATGTGGGTGAGGCTGTAGTGACCTAGGCACTGGTAGGGGGCTGTGTATCCCTTCCCTTTGCTGATCCTGCTGCAGCTTTTTCCACAGGATCATATTGTGTAGCATGACACATACTATGAACATCTGTGCACATGTGGCCGGAGATTACTGCAAGGCTCCACCAGATATATCAAGGCATCAGAACCATGACTTTAACAGCCCAAACACACACTCTATGATGTTCCTGGTTTGTGCATGTGCATCATTATGGCATTCTTTGGTGGGTGGGTGTGCATTTCTGATGGGTGTCATCAACCATGGTTCCAGTTCATAGCCAGCATCCCCAAGTAAATGTCTGTGTGAGAATCCCCCCCCCCCCCAGCAAACATCTGGTACAGCTTTGATGCTTGCCAGATATGGGAGTCATGATAATTGCCAGGGCTGCCAGCACACACATTCGTGATAATGCCCTGGGCATTGCACATGACTTGGCAGTTGATGGAGTGATTCCCCTTGTGGTTGACGTAGATTCTACCCTCTTCACCGGTGGTGCCTTGATGTGTACATGAGTGCAATCTATGGCACCCAGTACTTCAGGGTAGTGTGCTACATGGTAGAAGAATCAAATACTGCTGGCCCTCTCCTCAGGGGGTGTGGGGAAGATAAATGTGCTCACTGGCATGTGGTAGCATGGCATCCAGGAACTGGTGGAGTACCATTAAAGCAGATGTCTGTAAGACCCCCATCATGCCCCCAGTTGGTCTTTGAAAAGTATCTGTAGCTAGTATCATAAGGGCTACACATACCTTTGTTTCCACTGGGATGGGTTCCTCTCTGCTGGCTCTGGGTCTGAGTTGAGGGTGGCAGAGCTCACTGAGTTATTGTAGTATGTCCCTGTCTACCCTGCAGCACTCTAGAATCTCCAGCTCATGTAGCTCCTGGTATGTTACCCTGGGCCTGAACACTCTTCTCTTTCTTAGTCTAAGCCTATAGACAGCATCAGCAGTAGCTGCATTGACCTCAGCATCTAGCACATACATATGCAGCAAATCTGCAGCAGCCCCTAGCATTCTGTAGGTTAACATTCCTAAGTCTGTACTCCAATGGTGTGGAGTATGAGGAAAAATCAGATTGTAGGGTGTATGCATACTTTATAGTGCTCTGCTGTAGGTGTACTCTTTGATTGGCTAGCTATGATGCATTCCACCTGCCAAGTACATCATTAAGAGGTTTAATGGCCCTACTTTAAGTGAAATAGGGCTCACCAGTAATTAATATATCATTGGCTTTCTCAGTCAATTTTCATTTGACAGCCTTCCTTCCTAAGCACTGCAGCAGGCCACGCAAACCCACAACACAAAGATAAACAAAGCATAGCAGTCAGTAGGCACAGCCCCATGGAGGGTCACAGTCAACACGGCCGTGTGCCACACAAACACGCTCAAACATGCTATAACATGTGCCCCTGAGGTAAACAAAACTTAGTAGTCACCAGACACCCCCCCCCCTGCTGAACAGAGCGGCAAGCCTCGCAAACAGGTGCCACTGAGCTCCTATGAGCTTAAAAGTTTATGAACACACCCCCTTTTGATATCAGCTACCTCGCCTGTGGACATCAAAATGGCTCTGTGCCTACGCAGATGGAATCTGCGGACACAGATACCCATTTGTGCTATTCAGTAACTCCAGCTCATTTGCATACAGATCCGTGCACAGTACCTGGTAACTATATGGTTTCAGGCCCTGGCTCGTTAGCAACCACAGCAGTCCTACATTGTACATACTCCACACAGGGTCCTCTAATGCATTACTGTTACATACTCACAAATTCTGTTTTTTACAATATTTTTATATTTTTTTCCATAACGCAATCATACCCAGGGTATTAAAAAAAACATTATTTTGCATTATCTTCCATATGGTTTTGTACACACAGTGGTTACTTTTGTACACATCTGTGTTCTCTATGCTATTTCTGCCACTGTAACTATGCTTTCACAGCCCAGTGTCATTTTTACATCCTGTACATGGAATTTTTCCATGTACATTATGGACACCATCACGACTGCCTATCTGCTTGCTGGAGTGCTCATGCATGGACACTTCCATGCTTGCATGCTCATGCAAGTCCCTCAGCTCTATTTACTGAATTGCACATTTGCTTACTTCTGTGTAAGTACCATGCCACTATGCCTACATGGCAAAGAACTCTGTGTAGGCTTTATTAAATTCTCCCCATTGTCTTTTCTATGTTGACTGCTATTTTAAATATCCAGAAGTTTCACAATTTCATGACATTACCAGATGTAGTGTTATCACAACATTACAATCAATTTTTTCTACACATGATATACCAAAAGAAGTAATGCCTGACAGTGATCCAGTGTCAGTAATTTATTAATTTTGCATGGACTATTTCAACATTTTACCTCCAGTCTAAGATGAACATATAGTAATAAGCAAGTGGAATATATAGCCTGAAGTATTAAAGATCCCATTAGAAAGTGTGACTGTTCTGAAAATTCAGATTGTTACTTCTGTCTTGTGATGTAGAAACTCACATCCCCAGTCTGTGGAACATTCTGAGTTGTAAACAACCTACCCACTTTTT
The DNA here is from genome assembly GCF_019279795.1 of Protopterus annectens. Classification (NCBI taxonomy): domain Eukaryota; kingdom Metazoa; phylum Chordata; order Ceratodontiformes; family Protopteridae; genus Protopterus; species Protopterus annectens. The sequence continues at coordinate 1,980,508,694 of NC_056735.1, read as the reverse complement.
CATTCACTGTTATTTCCATGAAGTCAGTGAAATGCTATTGAGATTTTGAAACAAGGGTAACACAGACTAAAGTTTTACTATGACTCAATCTTTGCAAAAAGAAGAAAGAAGGGAGATGAATGCAGACTTCAGACTTAATGCACGGATTTACCCGCAGTAGTTTTATAACAACTGAAACAACCTACTTCATACATGTACAAGGTTCAGAGATACAGGTCTACAGGGAGAATAGAATGCATTTATATAAGCAGCAAATACGATATGAGAAAATTCAGTTATCAAGCTTTTTTCTTCATGAGGGGTACCTCAGAGTGGTGAGCAGACAAATGATTCTTCAAAGGCTAGAGAGACTCAGCATAAAACTTTGGAAGTTAAGGTAACCTCTAAGAATTATCCTATTGCTACTGTTGTTCCACGACTAGCTGTAGTTCAGAATTAGTCTATAATGCAAAGTACAATGGCTGTAAGAGGGTATTTGAGGTTTGGAAGAGTAGTAAAAAAGATATGTCATAAATCCAAACAGCGCTGCCACCAAGGATGGCCTGCCAGGAAAACAAAAGTCCATAGGTGACTACTAGGCTAACAATCCCAGGAGACGTTTTTAAGATCTAGTCATGCTTCCCATGATGGGGCTCAGATTTTTATACCTGGTGTCTGGGAGGTAAACACCTTAACCATTATGCCAACATCTAACCACCCCTGCAAAGATAAAATGTAAAATATCGAGAACAGCATGCAAGAGACACACCATGGGAATGACAATAATATTAAAGCTTTTTTATTGATTAAAGCACAATACAGCATACTAGTAAAATCATGTCAGGTTATTGTTTATAAAACCACAGCCTTCATTTTGCAAACATAGCAAATCAAAGACTAATACTGACAGCATATTTAAAACAGTCACTCATTTTGAAGAAGAATTTTCAGAAAATGTTTTGTAGAGGAAACAAAGCCATATTAAGTCTCATGCATGAGTCTCTGGCCCTCCAGCTCATTCTCATTTAACATACCAATTCTATAGTCACACCAACATGGGGGAAAGGGAGAACCCCAGTATTTGAAATTCAGTCAAATTAATTTTCTGCCGGATCAGTAGTTTCCATAGCAGCATGTATGCTACAGTATGCAAAAGGTCATTGCTTGGTCCACATCAATAGTACTTTTCAGCTATAAGGTGAACATTGGCATTGTGGTGTATGCCTTATTTATAATGTCCACATGCAGAGCTGCGTTTTTTGTAAGGATCAGTAAATACTGCAATTCTACTGAGTACCAAGATTATGAATGAACCGTTTTACCCACTGACATGGTTCAGACTATATCCTAATCCATATGCTCTACAGAACATTCAGTGCATGCCTGTGCTCTAAGTCAGAGTCATGTGCAGGTTGGGTTGGTGTTATCCATAACATCAGAACAATGCTTGTCTCACAGTGCTGACTACATCTTTGTTATTAAATGAAAGTCTTTATGCATCTGTTGGGTTAAAACAAAGAACCTTAGCTTTTATCTGTAAGTCCCAAAGTTTTCATATTAAGTACCTTCAAATCTTAGAAATAAGTCACCTTGAATCAGTATTCATTTAAAAGAGCTTTATTTGGAATAGCACTTTCATCTTATAGACTTTGTCAGTTCAAGAAAAACCCAAAGCTAAGGTTCACTCTGCTTCCTGAATCACAACCTGCTCTTGAGCTTCTACTGTTAGCATTTGTTCTGTTCATCCTGACTAGGGCCTCTTGGCTACCCCAGGTTGGTTTATTTTGGATCATGTTACCTCTACTTCCCCTGTCGGGTATTGTCATAAATCAGTTGTCTAAAGATTAATTTTTGTCCATGATATCAAGGCTTTGATTCCATATGTATGTCACATTATTTCTTATTATGATGTTGTATTTCTAAGATATGTTTCATGACACATATCTTACTTTTTATCCAGTTAAGCATTTGCCAGAACATCCATGATCACAAGGAAGATTTATTAAACCACCCTTATTCTACTCATGTCTTCATTAAGTTTCTTAATCCCAGAGCATCACTTACTGATACAGAGAATGATTGATGGTTACTAAGGACACACCATAAAGATGTACAATGACCCATAACACCACTCTTTCATATGTGTCTGTATATCTGTCTCTGTATTCACACATTCTCTCTCACCCTTTTGTACTGTTTACTATTCATTAGGCTGGGGGATATAAATGACATGTTATGGCATTTTCAGACTGCCATTAGTTTGCTGAATGGAAAGAGTACTTTGAGGAGTTAATGAATGAAGAGAATGAGAGGGAGAGAAGGTTGGATGATGTGGGGATAGTGAATCATGAAGTACAATGGATTAGCAAGGAGGAAGTAAGGATAGCTATGAAGAGGATGAAGAATGGAAAGGCTGTTGGTTCAGATGACATACCTGTGGAAGCATGGAGGTGTTTAGGTGAAATGGCAGTGGAGTTTTTAACCAGATTATTTAATGAAATCTTGGAAAGTGAGAGGATGCCTGAGGAATGGAGAAAAGGTGTTTTGGTTCCAATTTTTAAGAATAAGGGTGATGTGCAGAGCTGTGGTAACTACAGAGGGCTTAAATTGATCAGTCACAGCATGAAGTTATGGGAAAGAGTAGTGGAAGCTAGGTTAAGAAGGGACGTGATGATTAATGATTAGCAGTATGGTTTCATGCTGGGAAAGAGCACTACAGATGTGATGTTTGCTCTGAGAGTGTTGATGGAGAAGTACAGAGAAGGTCAGAAGGAGTTGCATTGCGTTTTTGTAGACTTAGAGAAAGCATATGGCAGGGTGCCTAGAGAGGAGTTGTGGTATTGTATGAGGAAGATGGGAGTGTCAGATAAGTATGTAAGAGTGGTACAGGATATGTACGAGGGTAGTGTGACAGTGGTGAGGTCTGCAGTGGGAGTAACAGATGCGTTTAAGGTGGTGGTGGGATTACATCAAGGATCAGCTCTGAGCCCTTTCTTATTTGCAATGGTGATGGAAAGGTTGACAGACGAGATCAGACAGGAGTCCGCGTGGACTATAATGTTTGCAGATGACATTATGATCTGTAGTGAGAGTAGGGAACATGTAGAGGAGCCCCTGGATATATGGAGATATGCTCTAGAGAGAAGAGGAATAAGGTCAGCAGGACTAAGACAGAATATATGTGTGTGAATGAGAGGGAGGATAGAGGAATGGTGAGGATGCAAGGAGTAGAGGTGGCGAAGGTGGATGAGTTTAAATACTTGGATGAATAGTTCAGAGTAATGGTGAGTGTGGAAGAGAGGTGAAGAAGAGAGTACAGGCAGGATGGAGTGGGTGGAGAAGAGTGTCAGGAGTGATTTGTGACAGACGAGTACCAGTAAGAGTGAAAGGGAAGGTCTACAAGAGAGTAGTGAGACCAGATATGTTATATGGGTTGGAGACAGTGGCATTGACAAAAAGGCAGGAGTTTGAGCTGGATGTGGCAGAGTTAAAGATGTTAAGATTTGCACTGGGTGTGACGAGGGTGGACAGGATTAGGAATAAGTATATTAGAGGGTCAGCCCAGGTTGGAAGGTTTGGATACAAAGCCAGAGAGGCAAGATTGCATTGGTTTGGACATGTGCTGAGGAAAGATGCTGAGTATATTGGGAAATAGATGCTAAGGATGAAGCTGCCAGGTAACAGGAAAAGAGAAAGGCCTAAGATAAGGTCTATGGATGTGGTAAGAGAGGACATGCAGGTGGTTGGTGTGGCAGAGCAAGATGCAGAGGACAGGAAGAAATGGATAGAGATGACCTACTGTGTTGACCCCTAATGGGAACAGCCAAAAGAAGATGATGATGATGATTAGTTTGCTGAAGGAAAAAAAATACAGCTTCAATTGGCTGAACAGGTTATCACTGTCCCTTTAAAGGTGTGATTTTGAAGTATGTGAAGTTGAATTTCCTGGTTGGGGTATAGATATCCAGCATTAGATGAAATGATATCTCTTAACTCTTAGCTCAAGAAATCTGGACAAAGCATAAAATAATGCGGGGACAAAGGCCCACAAATAAGAACAGATTTTAAATATTGCTCTTATAAACTTAGAAAGTTGCTAGAATAACAGGATTTTTGTTAGCATGTATTTCTTTTTTTTACTATAGTTTTTTTTTTGAATATGATAATTCATCAAACATTACATAAATTCAGAATGAAAGAAAAGAAAACATATCTACAATTTTACAACCTATAATCTCCTAATATTAACTATATACATTAGTGTCTATACAGGTAAAAGCTATGAATATATTTAAATATATTGTAAAGAACAAAACATTATTTCATAAATCTTTATCCATTTTCTCAAATATTGCTAATATTTTCATCCAAGAGTTATAGTGATGTAGGTCTGGTTGTTCTGTTCTTCACTGTAGATATTTCCATATGTCCAACTGCTAAAGACAAGTTTCTAAATTCCTTAAATGTGGGAGAAGTCGTACTTTTCCAGTGAATGGTGATAATTTTGCATGCTACTGCCATCAATGACCATAATATCTTGAAATATTTTTTTGGCACACAATGTGGGATGGGAAAGTTGAACAGAATCTTTGCCTTTGGTAATTTATAATTATCATTAAAAGCAATTTGGAGAAAATAATCGATATGTTCCCAATACACAGTGAGACACTTGCATTCATAGAAAATATGATGCCAGTCAGCTCTTATCTTGATTTGACATCTCCAACATTGATCCTCACTAACAAATATTTTGGTTAATTTATGTGGTGTATAAAAACTTCTGTTTAAATATCTCCAAGTAAATAGTTGCCAATATATTGATAATGTTAATTGTTTTGAGGATCTTAAGATAATCTTTTACTCTTCTTCATTTGGAGGGTGGTTGTTTATCTGTAAGTAATAATTCCAGTATGCATCTGGATAATAGATTTTTGTTTTCTTAATAAGTTTATAAATATTAGATAGGTAGCCTTTTCCTTGATAAGGTTGATTTGTGATTATAATAAAATAATCAATGAACTTAGGAACGTTTTGTCTAATGGTTGTTTGCATTTGTTCGGTTTTATTTATAAGATATTGTCTTAGATTTTGCAGGAGAAACCATGAATCATTATTTATATTATACTTGTTAATTATTTGATCATTAGTTAATAATTTCTCTTGTTCTACTAGTTGATACCAATAGATTATTGAGCTTTTCTTTAATGTATTTATTTTTTGTGTTTGGAATGTATCAAGGATAGCAGGTGTAAAGGCTATTGGCAGAGTCAGAAAAAAAACAAAAAATAACATTTTGGGCTTTGTTTATATATGTTTTAAATGTTTTTGGGTAGTATTTATATATTTTGATGGTAATTTATTGTTTTTATTTTCTCCTACTAGGTGATCTTTTAATAACCAGATAAGGGGTGATGGTATGATAGTTAAATAATCCTGTATATGGTTTTGATTAAGTTCTATATAAATCGGTTCATGTATTTGTTTCCAAATAGGGATGTAGTGAGCATTTAACCATAAGATTATATTTTTGACAACAGATGATAAAATGTATGTCTCAGTGCCTGGTAAATTAATTCCTCCTTCTTCCCAATTTGGTAAATGATTATTTAAGGCAATTCGGGGTTTATTTGGAAACCATAAGAAATGTAATATTATTTTATTAAATCTTTGGATGACATACTTGAGAGGTGGCAATGAGAAACTTTGTATTATGTACAGTACTTTGGGAAAGATGATTGATTTAATAAGATATAATCTGTCTTCCATTGTAAACATGTATTTGTTCCAGTTAGATATTGTTTTGCTCTATTTTATTTAGTGTTTTTTTTAAAATTGAATATAAGTGAATCTGTTAAGTCTTCAAGTAAATCTATACCTAAACACAGTATTTTGTCATCTACTGCCATATATTTGGAATATTCTTTGCTTATATATTTCTTTTTGGTATTGCGTGGTAAGATTTTTGTTTTGTTTTCATTAAAGTGTAAGTTTGAGACATTTTGAAATTCTTTTATATTATTGAATAATGCTTACAAAGATTTGTTAGTGTCTGAGAGGGTTAGAAGTATGTCATCAGCAAAGGTTTAATGTTTTGTTAATGTGTATTCCTTTAATGTTATTATTTGATCTAATTTGATTTGCAAAGGGTTCTATTATTAATGCAAATAGCAGTGGTGATAAATGGCAACCCTGTTTAGTTCCCTTTTTGATTTCTATAGGACCTGACCTATATGATCCTAATTTAACATATGCTATAGATTCTTTATATAATGATTGAATGAGAGTATTGAAATTTATGGGGAAATTATATGTATTTAAAACTAATGTTAGAAAATTCCAGTTAACTGAATCAAAAACTTTGTTAATATCTAGGGAAATTATGTTTAAATCAAGATTTATATTTTAGTATAATCTATGAGTGATAAAATTCTTTTAAGATTGTCATAGGTATTTCTTCCCTTAATAAAGCCTGTCTTGTCTTCATGGATTAACATGTGGAGAAAGTGTTTGATTCTGTCTGCGTATATTGCCATAAACATTTTGTAATCAATATTCAATAATGATATTGGTCTATATGATGAGCATTGCTTTTCATCATTACCTGATTTAATTATTGGGGATATCAATGAATATTTCCAAGAGGGTGGGTATTTATACCTTGTTTAACTATATTATATACTTTTAAAAGTAAAGTTATAGCTTGACTAGGTATCAATTTATACATTTCAGGTAATATATTATCTGGGCCAGGTGCTTTATTTACTTTCAGTTTTTTTAATTTGTGATTTCAGTTCCATCATTGTAATTGACGTATTTATAGTGTCGGTTTGTACTTGTGTTAACCTAGTAAGAATTTTATTTTCAGGGTAAGTTTTCATCTCTTTGGTAGATATTTCTTGAGAATTTAAAGAATTATCAGAGTTATATTGTTGTCTAAATGCTTCCAGGATACTATTTAAGTCTGTTACTTTTTTCTTAGTATTAGGTATAGTTTATTTTGATTTGATTTTTTTTTGTTCTATTTGCTAATTGTTTTTGATGCTTTGGATTTGTGGAATAAGAGTTCAGTTTTATCTTTTCCAAATTAATCATAATCTTATGTTGTAATATTTCTGCATATTTATTGTTAGTTTGTAGTAATTCTTGAGTTGAATCTATATTTCCTTTTTCAACTTCCAACTTCAATTTATCAGCTTTCTCTTGTAATTCTAATATATCTTTATTCCAGGCATTCCTATTATTAATGTACCAAGATAATACTTTCCCATATATATATATATATATATATATATATATATATATATATATGGTTTTAATGAGTCCCAAATATATATTTCTGAGATGTCCTCTGTTATGTTTAATTCAAGAAAAGCTTTAATTTCTTTTTCATAGAATTCTTTAAAGTCTGTTAATTTTGTGATGTAAGAACGTATTCTTGTGATAGGATTTGTAGCTATGTGCTTAACGTCTATCTCAAACACTGGTGCATTATGATCAGATAGTGGACAATTTATTATTTTACCTCCAAATACAACTGTAGAACCACGAACCAATCAAAGTAACAAAAACTGGTGCAGATCTGGATAACCTCCAACACAGCTCGAACAAGAAAATTCTTTTATTGTAAAATTGTTAAAACATCCACTGGTTAAGCGCTTTCAACTGTCAACATACAGTCTTTCTCAGAACCAGTAATTAGGAATTATTCCTAGTTTATATAATATAAATGGTGCCAAAATATTTAAAGCAACACCCCTCCATATAAATTTAAAAAACAGTTCCCTCAAATACTTTTTTTGCTAAACAACTTAATTAAGTACAATGCATATTTACATATTTAATATATAATATACTATACATATTATAATACTGTAAATATTTAAAATCACATATGAATCCATTATATTTCTAACTTAATATTAAAAAAGGTTTAATGCTTATACTGTCATTAATACCAGGGAATCTAGTGGCATCTGTGTATATTTGCCACTTACTTTCTTTCAATGCCAAGGACATTTTCCAGTCCCCTCCATATAATTGACTAACTACCTGATCAATGATGGCAAATTTAAATAAGTGCTCTTCACCTTTGTCTTGTATATGTCTATATAGAGCATTATTCTTATCCTGCACTTGTATTTTATAATAATGTTCATAAATACGTCTTTTTAACTGTCTTTCTGTTTTACCTATGTAAAATGCAGGACAGGCAATACAGGTAGCAATATATACTACCTGTTTGGTGTTACAATTACCTGCCCTGCACTTCACATAAGTATGATTAATGTCCTCTAGCTTAACATTTACTGCTTCATTAATTCGCCCACACTGTTTACATGTTCCACATTTTTTGGTCGCCTTCTGGATGTCCTTAACTTTTCCATATTTATCAGCCCTTTCTAATAACCTTTTAATGTTTGGTGCTGTTTTATAAACAAATGATGGATAACCCCCTAATTTTGTACCTATATTATTAGAAGTTGTTATCAAGTCCCAGTGCCTACGTATAATGTCCTTAATGTAATTCACATGCGATGTGTACATTAAAACACACACTCTATTGTAAGCTACATCCCTAGAATTGTGATCAACATTTTCCGTGTTTATATTTCCAATAACTGGGTTAAACCTGCCCAGCAGAGGTAAATATTTATTACCCCATTGTTTTGAAACATAGTCTACTGTATCTTTTAACATAACTACAAGGTATCCTCTATTCTTAAACATCCTAAAAATAACCTGCAATTCAGCTTCCATAACTTCCTTCGTGGATGACATACGTGCCGCTCTAATACATTGTCCCTTAACAACATTTTTGAACATATAAGGTGGATGGTTACTATTGAACTCAATATAATCATTTGAAAATGTGTTTTTTCTATAAATCCTGGATGCAAAACCTTCATTCGTGTGACTTATATATGTGTCCAAATAGGCAATTCCCTTACTACTTAAATTGTGTGTAAACTTTAAAAATTGTGTCGTACCATTTATATACTTAATAAATTCTCTTATTGTCTCCTTTTGGCCCTTCCATAATATAAATAGATCATCTAAATATCTAGCATAAAATGCTATATCTGAATAAAATCTACTTTTAAACAAAAATTCAGACTCCCATTCTAACATAACAAGGTTTGCAAAAATGGGGGCACATGATGCCCCCATAGCTACCCCCTTGTTCTGCCTGAAGTATTCTCCTTGAAATATTATATAATTATGGTCTAAAATTAATGCCATCATGTCTGTAATTAAGCAAATCTTATCCCAACTTAGGTTTGAGAACTTCCTCAAACTGTTGCTAAAATATTCTAGTCCAATGTCCTTAGGTATACTGGAAAATAAATCTGTAACGTCAATTGTCAAATAAATTAAACCTTCATTCCACATATCAGTTGTAAGTTTGCCTAAAAAATTCCATGAATCTTTCATTAAATGTGGAATGTTTTTATACACATGTTTAGTCCATCTATCAATTACCTCCCCTATATTATATGTTTTTGATTTAGAACCTGAAATAATTGGTCTAAATGGGTGTTTTTTGATAGATTTGTGGACCTAAGGTATACCTATAATTTTAACCAAAATAGGATAATCAGTTTTCAAGAACATATATATTTCATTAGTAATTCTATTGTCTATTAAATATTCTTCCAGGGCCAAATCAATTCTTTTATATCCAATATTAATTTGATTAATCAAAACCACTTCATAGTTACCTGACTCATGCAATAAATTATGAATTTGCATATTATAATCAAAGGTATAGTAGACAACAATGCCTCCCCCCTTATCAGGCTTCATAATTCTTATTTCGTTGTTGTGCATCAATTGATTCAAACAGTTCCGTTCACTTGCTGTTAAATTATCCTGATATGTTTTATAATATGATTTACCTTTTCTTATATTACTGTTAAGCCAGTAGATGTCTTTACATACCATTTTTTCAAAATTGGCTACTTGTAAGTTAGATGCTGGGACATATGAACTTTTTTTCTTTAAGTCATTATGTCTACTTACTTCATTATTGGCATCACTTTGTCCAAATTGTATTGCTAAATTTAACCTTCTACAATAAAGTTTAATTTCCTTAATAGTATCCACTACATTACTACCTGTAGTTGGAATAAACTTCATGCCTTTACTCAACAGCTGAGCAAATTCCTTACTAATAACTAAATCTGTATAATTGAACACATTAAAACCAATAGTAACCATCCACCTTATATGTTCAAAAATGTTGTTAAGGGACAATGTATTAGAGCGGCACGTATGTCATCCACGAAGGAAGTTATGGAAGCTGAATTGCAGGTTATTTTTAGGATGTTTACGAATAGAGGATACCCTGTAGTTATGTTAAAAGATACAGTAGACTATGTTTCAAAACAATGGGGTAATAAATATTTACCTCTGCTGGGCAGGTTTAACCCAGTTATTGGAGATATAAACACGGAAAATGTTGATCACAATTCTAGGGATGTAGCTTACAATAGAATGTGTGTTTTAATGTACACACCGCATGTGAATTACATTAAGGACATTATACATAGGCACTGGGACTTGATAACAATTTCTAATAATATAGGTACAAAATTAGGGGGTTATCCATCATTTGTTTATAAAACAGCACCAAACATTAAAAGGTTATTAGAAAGGGCTGATAAATATGGAAAAGTTAAGGACATCCAGAAGGCGACCAAAAAATGCGGAACATGTAAACAATGTGGGCGAATTAATGAAGCAGTAAATGTTAAGCTAGAGGACATTAATCATACTTATGTGAAGTGCAGGGCAGGTAATTGTAACACCAAACAGGTAGTATATATTGCTACCTGTATTGCCTGTCCTGCATTTTACATAGGTAAAACAGAAAGACAGTTAAAAAGACGTATTTATGAACATTATTATAAAATACAAGTGCAGGATAAGAATAACGCTCTATATAGACATATACAAGACAAAGGTGAAGAGCACTTATTTAAATTTGCCATCATTGATCAGGTAGTTAGTCAATTATATGGAGGGGACTGGAAAATGTCCTTGGCATTGAAAGAAAGTAAGTGGCAAATATACACAGATGCCACTAGATTCCATGGTATTAATGACAGTATAAGCATTAAACCTTTTTTTAATATTAAGTTAGAAATATAATGGATTCATATGTGATTAAAAATATTTACAGTATTATAATATTTATAGTATATTATATATTAAATATGTAAATATGCATTGTACTTAATTAAGTTGTTTAGCAAAAAAAGTATTTGAGGGAACTGTTTTTTAAATTTATATGGAGGGGTGTTGCTTTAAATATTTTGGCGCCATTTTTATTATATAAACTAGGAATAATTCCTAATTACTGGTTCTGAGGAAGACTGTATGTTGACAGTTGAAAGCACTTAACCAGTGGATGTTTTAACAATTTTACAATAAAAGAATTTTCTTGTTCGAGCTGTATTGGAGGTTATCCAGATCTGCACCAGTTTTTGTTAATTTATTATTTTAACTTTATTTTTGTTATTAAATCATTATATATATATATATATATATATATATATATATATATATATATATATATATATATATATATATATATATCCTGTCTATCCTAGAGTTAGTTTTATGCCTATGAGAGTAAAATGAATAAATTAATGAATCTGGGTCAGCAAAATCATTTATATCTGCACATTGTGTCTGTGAATTTTAAAAGTCCCTTTGATATAGATCGTTTTCTTCTTATGGTTTTTGAGTCAGTATCTTTATCATTCATTATGCAGTTAAAATCTCCTGCTATTATCAGGCTACCTTTAGCTAAATTAATTATTTCTTCAAAATGATGTTTAACTGTTCCTAATCCAAGCCCTGGTATCCAGTATAAATTTATTAACGTATAAACTTTTCTATTCAATTCCATGCCTGATATCATGATAGGTGTTAATTATTTTGGGAGATATGATTTCTTTATGAATTAATATGGCTCCACCTCTTTTCTTTTGTTTATATTGAGAGCTTGATAGCACAGTGTAGTTATTAATATTATACTGTTTATATCTATATCTAACAAATGAGTCTCTTGTAGGAATACTATTTGTGGTTTATGTAAACTTAAATATTTGAATAAACTCCTCCTCTTATTACTACTGTTCAGACCATTAATATTTATGGATAAACATTTCATATTTTACTTTATGTTTGTTTTGTATGACAGTATATGTAAATAATTTTAACCCTTGGTTTTGTTTTATAAAAATGTTTTGATTTCATATTGTTCATATATGTATTGAGTATTTTACCTGTAGACATCAAACCATTATAAAAAATCAAATGAATTAGTAAACTTTTTATTTCAACTCGTATAATACATTCCCTATCACTATGAGGTAATATACCTCTTTGCCTGGCTAGTATTACTACCCAAGCAAACCTTCTAACCTTGTGAATAGTGTTTAGATTAATCTCTCTTTAACCTCCAAATCAGTAGAATATTATTTTCATAGTTTGAAACAATAATATAATCAGCTAACAGATAAATATATAATAATGTGTATGAAAGTATTGATTTCTATATATCTAATTCTTTGTAACATATTTAACATGTTAATAATGCTTTAAATTTAAATATAAGTTTGTTTCCACTCTGTGTTCAAAGGGTAGAATTTCAAATTTAGTATTCAGTGTTATTTCAAAACCATGTAGTAGTTTACATGACATTCAATGCAATACCGTTGTTGTTGATTCATAATGAAGATGTTCCAGTATGTATGTATGAAGCTTGAAGTTGTTAGTTAAATCAGGTTTCAAGTTAATTTGTATATTCCCTCTCTCCCCCAGGTTATTTAAGTACAATTAATTATCACTGTTTTGTTTTATAATTGTGACAAAACAGTTTAACATTAGTAATAATCTTCTCAAAAAACATTTCCTTCTATACAAAAGTATTGAATATATTCAAGTAACAACATTAAAATAAATATAAATATGTTTTTCCCAATAAACTCTTGCAGATTGAATGTTTCATATTTTAATCATTATTATTAGAAAATTTTCATTAATGAATTAAAATATACTTCAAATAGTTATAGTAGGTTGTCTTCATATAGAGTAATTAATTAATTTTCCCTTCAAATACTTCAGAGAAGAATTTATAGTAATTTCTTCCTCTAATATATTCAAACAGCTATTGTATTTATAACATCAAATGAATTTTAACTTTTTCCCATTTTTCCCCATCCATAAAACAAGTTTACTGATACAACATATATTTATAATTCATTTAAAATTTAAGTTATCTATTCTCTTGTTAGTGAGTCTCAAAATACATCTGTATATCAATAGATAAAACAATATCACAGAACAAATTAAACACTAGATCAATTAAGCTATGTCAAAGTAATACCTTTATATAGGTTCCTATTGCACTTAATATAAGGACAGCTCAATAAAAAGGCTGTAATTATATATTTGGTAAGTCAAATGACATGAGTTTCATCCTTTTAGTTGTATGAGCCAAATGACCAATAGCTGTCAGCAACACTGAAAGGGCTAAGTCCTTACAACTGATCTTTAAATCTGCCCTCCTCGCTGCTGCTGAGTCTGCTTGGCTGTGTGCGACAGCTCTGAACTATCCCCTCCACGACCCTGTGTCTTTGCCTGGGTTGTATCCCTCTAATTTCACTATTAGGGTGTTCCCCACAGAATACCCTTGGACTCGGTCAGGACATTGTCTTCTTCTACCACCCTCTACCACCAGAAAAAAGAGACTATCCCCTCCACGACCCTGTGTCTTTGCCGGGGTTGTATCCCTCTAATTTCACTATTAGGGTGTTCCCCACAGAATACCCTTGGACTCGGTCAGGACATTGTCTTCTTCTACCACCCTCTACCACCAGAAAAAGAGAGTATGTCTACCTAGTCATGCTATATTACGCTTTAACTAAATGTTCCTGCTAAACTTTCAGACTGCCACTAGCTAAGCAGCCAGCAGCTACCCCTCCTTACTCCTTCATTTCCCTCACAGTCTCCTCGGATGGCCACAGAGGCTATCCTCTCTCCCCCTTCTAGTACAGCTCCACGCCTGGTAGCTCCCTTGTTTGCTTACTGCACTACTACTTTGTCCACTAGATGTTATACTTTTCTCATCCCTATTTGGGATATTAGTACTGACTTCTGCCTTACACTTTTATTCTCCCCTCCTTATACTAATCCTTTTCCTCCTTTACCTCTCTGTCTCATCCTCTCCCCCGCGGATACTTTCTCTTGCCTTGATTCCCCCTTCCTTCCCTGATGCTTTTTCCACTCTCCTCTGGTCTACTTTGTGTTTTGCTCACACCCTTTCTCCTTGGGCTCCCTACTTGCTTCTCCTGTCTCCTTTGAGCCCAGGTCTGTACTCCTGTTTTACCCTTTTTCACATACTATTGTATTTACTAGGCCCCAATATCTGTATGCTTTATTACCCTTGATATTACTCCTGTTCCACATCCTACCCACTTAGCCTCTTATCTCCTTCCCTAGCCTATTGTTCTCTTTACTGAACCTATTACTATTCTATCCCTTTTCAGCCAGATCTCTGCACCCTCCTTCCTTTCCGGTCTATACCTGCCTCCCTGCTATCTTCCCTCCCCCTCCCCTTTCTATTAATCTTCCTACTGCAACCTTATTATCCTATCCTTTCTTCAGCCAGGTTTCTTCACTCCCCTCCTTTTCCAGTCTATACCTACCCCCTACTATCTCCGCCTCCTCCTCCCTAGGGACTTCCTGTGGAAGTTTTTAAAGACTGCCCATGTCCCAAAGGCGCCATCTTTAAATCTGCCCTCCTCGCTGCTGCTGAGTCTGCTTGGCTGTGTGCGACAGCTCTGAAGTAAGTTTTAAGCTGTATATTGCACTCCAGTTTTCAGGAATTGTATTGTAACATTTCTAGTAGTCGGTGTTTAACTGCTGTTTATGTTAAATGTGTTTAGCTTGTGCCATATTGCTGTAGTAACCTGCTATCTATCTATAACACTCCAAGTCAGGTGAAACTGATGATTATATGCTATTCCAGCTTATGTTCAGGTTAACGCGACTGTGTTTAGTATAGCCTTAGTTGAAGGACCGCTCTTTTACTGTCTGGATTTGTGCTATAGCGTGTGTACTTTTTCTAGTGTAGGACTGCTCTTTTACTGTCTGGATTTGTGCTATAGTGTGTGTACTCTTTCTAGAGTAAGCGCGAATGTGTTTAACACTTGGGTGGTACTGAATACATGGGACGGCTCTAGTACTGTTGTGTTCAGGTTGGTGGGAGTTGCTGATGTAGCCTCTGATATAAGACTACTCATCTACCTCTGATACTGATAGAACAGCGTGTTTACTATTACTAATCCAAACGCCAATGCGCTCAGCCTTAAGGTGGCACTAAATTGGTAGGATTGCAATAATATTGTTGGTGGACAGATTAACGCGAATGCTTAGTATAGTCTTTCTTGTAATGCTACTGCGCTACTGTCTGCATTGATTCTGTAGCACGTGGTTCTTTGCTCAGCTATACGCGAATGCGGTTAGCTTTCAGGTAGCGCTACATAAGTGGGACCCCTCTGATACTGATACCGATACTGCTTAAGCTGATATAGGAACCCTTTACATCTCACGCAAATGCTGGTTTTGTATGCTGTGCTGTTCCAACCTATGAGTACTTACGGGCTGTGCAAACGTGAATAATTTTAGATAGTTTGGCTAGCTTTTAAAGTGACTGCTCTTGAATTTATTGCTAACTTAGAAGTGAATGCGTTTAGTTATTAGGTTTGCCTTACATTGGGACTGCTCCTATCCTAGTCCTCACAACTATTGCTTTCACATATCATATTTCTGTATATGCAATAGCGTTCCGTGTTATGACTTGCTATTTACAACATCTACACCTCCTAAAGAGGCTGGAAAGTGTTTCAATTGAATTGTTTATGTTAACGTGAATGCGTTCACTGCATTACTCTGGTGTGTGTGGTGATTTGCTGTAACACTAGGCTCTATATATTATTAGCTATACAGTTATTTATTTGAAATGTACTTTTCACCATTAATATGTACATCCTAAAGAGTTATATCAACTATGTGTAACGTTGCTTTGCTTACCAGTTGCATAACCTGTCTTTTATTGCATTTTGACTCTGAATTGTAACCCTGTATGTTAATATTGTACTCTAACATTATCTTTTTGTCCTCTCTCCTCCTCTAACAGCTATCCCTCCACGACCCTGTGTCTTTTCCTGGGTTGTATCCACCTAATTGCACTATTAGGGTGTTCCACACAGAATGCCCTTGGACTTGGTCAGGACATTGTCTTCTTCTACCACCCTCTACCACCAGAAAAAGAGAGTATGTCTACCTAGTCATGCTATATTACGCTTTTAACTAAATGTTCCTGCTAAACTTTCAGACTGCCACTAGCTAAGCAGCCAGCAGCTACCCCTCCTTACTCCTTCATTTCCCTCACAGTCTCCTCGGATGGCCACATAGGCTATCCTCTCTCCCCCTTCTAGTACAGCTCCACGCCTGGTAGCTCCCCTGTTTGCTTACTGCACTACTACTTTGTCCACTAGATGTTATACTTTTCTCATCCCTATTTGGGATATTAGTACTGACTTCTGCCTTACACTTTTATTCTCCCCTCCTTATACTAATCCTTTTCCTCCTTTACCTCTCTGTCTCATCCTCTCCTCCGAGGATACTTTCTCTTGCCTTGATTCCTCCTTCCTCCCCTGATACTTTTTCCACTCTCCACTGGTCTACTTTGTGTGCCCCGCTCCGCTCCCCACCCTACCCCCATATCCCACCCACCCCCAGGGGTCCTACATTTATATTTCTACAAGCCACACCTCCTACTACTGCTATCCTATCCAATTCACAGTCTCACAAATAGTGTAACTTCCTTCACTTAGTCACACCTACATACCACTTTAACCAACCCACCACTATCTCACTAAAGTCCTATACCATTACAGCCCCTTCCACTCTAACCCCTACTCCCACCACACACCCCTCTACAACATATCAGGAAACCCTACTTCACATACAACTATCTTATCATGTCTACAACTATCCTCCACTCACAACTTAAACTACCTATCACCTTCTTACTATTATTCCTTCTCATTACTACCTACTTCTTAACCTCCTATGAACACTCCTTAACAATTTCTCTCTCACTTCCCTCAAAACATACTAGTACACCTACAACATACCTACCTTCATCCTATTTACCTACCTCATCACAAACCATATATTTACTTCCCAAATACCATAGACTATTTCATTGTAAACTACTAAAAACTAAATCAAAGAAAGTATTTGACACATCTCTAAAACACATATCCAAAAACTATGGTCTACTACTCCATCTACTTCAGGACGGTGACATACACCCCAATCCAGGCCCTCAACCTACAACTACTGAAACACACAGTCACCATATAAAAGCTCTCCTTCCTCCATCAACTATAACTACAAACATACTATCCTTGGCCCACCTAAATATACGCAGTATCTGTAATAAAGTTAGTCAAATACATGCCCTACTAGAAGTACACAACTTTGACATTCTATGCTTATCAGAAACCTGGCTAAAACCATCTATTAAAGATATTGAAATTACCCCACCTGGATATAACATTGTTAGACTTGATCGCACCTCCAAGAAAGGAGGTGGAGTAGCTATCCTATATAAATCTAACCTGAAGCTTACTCTTCTTGACCTTGCTCTTACCCAAAACAATAATGTCGAAATAATCTGCTCTAGAGTTCAAATTAATACTACTAAATCAATAAACATCATTTGTGCTTATCTGCCTCCAGGAAATAATATCCCCACATTAGAACAACTTCTTGAACAACTCTCAAATTACCTCCTCAAGAAACACTACTCCTTGGAGACTTTAACATTGACTGGAAATCTTGTAACAATGCTAACCCTACTTCCCATTTAAACCTTTTTGGTTTCAAACAACTAATTGATAGTGCCACTAGAATAAATAAAACAAGCAAAAAGAAACCACCTTAGACTGGGTTCTTACAAACTCCCCTCACAAAGCTACAAAACTGGCATCCTTCCTGATGACCTTAGCGATCACTCCCTCACATATGTCATTAGAGCTAAAACTCATCAAAACTTACCTACCTCACATAGAACACTATATTCAAAGAAACAATTTAATCCCCAAAGATTTCAAACAGAACTCTCACAATACAATTGGACCCCTCTAAAGCACCTCTCTCTCAACAAAGCCGTAGAATATTTCAACTCAGCATTCCTTACAATCCTAAACCACCATGCCCCAAGTCGTACCATTAGAATAAAGACCAGAACAGCACCCTGGCTTACCTCTAATACTAAACAAAAGATCAGGCTTAAAAATAAATCTGGGAAGAAATGGCGCTCCTCTAGAAACCCAACAGACTATCAAACCTTTAGAGAGCTGAGAAACAAAACTAAAAATGCTATTATTTCAGACAAAAAGAACTACTATGTAGAACTTCAGCAATCCACAAAAAAAGAACCAAAAAGGTTCTGGTCTACTATCAATCATCTACTTACCCCAGGTAAAATAGTAACACCTAACCCACAAAATCTAGACCCTGATAATCCCTCTTTAATAGCCAATAACTTCAATAGCTTCTTTACTACTTCCATACAAACACTAGCAAGCCATTTATCCCCTGATGCTTCCCAACTGATCTTAAGTAACACCAACAAAGTCATTCCTTCCCTTCAACTTCAACCCATACCCACCTCCTACATACAATCTCTCTTACAAAAACTTAAACCCACTACCCCTGAGGAGATAAGCTTCCTGCTGAATTCCTTCAGGTAGCAGCAAAAGCTATAGCCTACCCTGTTTCGATCCTAATAAACAGATCCATAAAACAAAGTGATTTTCCAGCAATCTGGAAGATATCACACATCATACCCTTACATAAAGGAGGCAAATCCACTGACCTCTCTAACTACCGCCCAATAGCACTATTATCTCCACTAGCTAAAATCATGGAAAAATGTATACACAAACAACTACTTAACCATCTCCTTCAAAATAACCTACTAGCAAACACTCAACATGGATTTAGACCCTCACATAGTACGACCACTGCACTACTTTCCTTTACTAACACAATAAACTGTAACCGTAATAATAACAAACTAACTGCTTCTCTTTTCCTAGACCTGTCAAAAGCCTTCGACATGGTCAACCATAAACTTCTCCTACACATACTAAACTCACTTGCCTTGGATTTTTCCTCCTTAACCTGGTTCTCATCCTACCTTGAAAACCGACAACAAGCAGTACTCTGGAAAAATTCTCTATCTGCTCTACTACCTATCTCCTTAGGAGTACCTCAAGGATCAATATTAGGTCCACTCTTATTCTCTATCTTTATTAATGATCTTCAATCATCTATCCATAACACTACCTGCATACAATATGCAGATGATTCTACCATCATCTGTACAGCTCCCACCCAATCTGAACTCCAGTCACTCACACAATCTACCTTTTCAACCGTTGAACAATGGTTCTCAAAAGATGTCTCCTTCTCAACTCCAAGAAAACAAAACTATTACTATTCTCACCTACCCACAAATCTCCTCAACTAAATTTTACTATTACTGCAGCTGACAATTCTCTTATCTCCCCAGACTCTACTACCAAACTGCTTGGTGTTACTATTGATAATAATCTTAACTATGATTGTCATATCAATAACACTATAAAAGCAGTAAATAAAAAGATAGGTTCACTGTACAGAATAAAACCCTTCCTTACTCCAGAAGCACGGACCACCTTAGCTCAATCACATCTTATCTCCACCCTACTGTATGCTTCCTCTATTTACACCAATCTCTAAAGGTAACCTGAAAAACTAACTACATCCTATCATAATATAGCCCGCTTTGCCACAGCATCCCAGTACAGAACTCACCACTGTAATAACTTAAAACAATTACAATGGTTAGAACTACCTAACAAGCTTATCTATCAACAACTCTTAATTACACATAACATTCTTTATCAACCAACAAAACACCAGCTCTCAGTAACCTCCTTACTCCCTACAAAAACTTGACACAGCTGCGATCTGTCAAAAGATACAAGTCACCACAACTAGAATTACAAATTCAGCAGGTAACTGTCTATTTTCAAACTCCATAGGGAAAATATGGAATAACCTCCCCCACACATTACCTCACTAGACTCCTTTCAACTTTTCAAAAAACAACTTCTATTACATCTTAACAACTTCTGGCTCTGCTCCTGTACCAATCCAGACTAAATGACTTCTTCGCTCTTCAGCCATACCTCCCTACGTAAAAATCACTATCTTTCCCTGCTATTTCAAATGACTAAATTACTGTACTGTTCTAAAAAAAAAAAAAAAATATGAATATATAGCTTAGGCTATTTGTTTTTTACCTGTTTTTTTTTTGCTGTATTTTCTACTACACTAAAATGTATGCATTGTTGCTTAAATGTTTAACCTTGTTTTAATTGTGGAGCTTTTCTCCCCGGGCCTCCACTGAAAATGGAAATTATCCAGCTGGACTAGCCCGGTCAACAAATGTAAAATAAAATAAAATAAAAAAATAAATAAATAACTGATAATATTAACAATGTTACAGATCCAAATAGTTTTACTGGAACCTACATTTTTTGACATAGCTATAAAATATTCATACTATACATCTTAACCATATGAACCATTAGTAATTAGATAGTGTAACATATGTCTTTGTGCTTTATGTTTTTTAAATAAATATATTAGATTCATGGAATTTTAATATATATATATATATATATATATATATATATATATATATATATATATATATATATGTTTAGTCTAAAGACAGGGAAGTAATGTATGTTAGCATGTGTAAAAATAAAGTGTGATGTGAATAAAATAGTGCATGAAGATTAATATAATATTATAAATAATGTAAGCAAAATGTTTGAAATGAGTAATTTCTTATTTAACATGTCCTGTAGTTTAAATAACTGATTTTGTATTATTTATATAATGAATAATCTATTTGAATAATAAAATGATTTGACATTTAATATTTCTGTTACTTTTTTACCATGAGTAACAGCTAATTCTTAGAATGACCATTGCAAACAGCCTCTTCTGTCTGCAAAAATTTACAAATCAAAAGGAGAAATAGAGGTGAACACCTTAAAAGTTATGCTAACCATCAATCTCAGTCCCCCTTTATCCATTAGAGGAGTTAAACCATGGGTCCTGATGTGATTTAAATACATGAACACTGCCGAAATCCCTGGGATACAGAACATGTAAGTAATGGACTCCTACTCTTTTTAATAAATGCCAATGGAGCTTTTACATTCACCAGAGAATTATCAGCCACCTAAAAGATCGCATGCAAAGGATGTCACAAGTACTGTATCCAGAACTTTTAGTTAATATTCCGTCCGAAGGATGACACACATAAGTATAGGAGCCCCCTTATTCTTCTCTGCAGTATCAGCAAACCATGTAAATAGTGTGGGAATAGAACATATAGTCACTTCTAACAAAGGTGAGTGGGTTATCTGAGACATCACTGACAGTAACATAGTATCTACACTATTTACTAACTACCTGCTACTTATTTGTTTATGATGAAGTCCCTACTCACCAAATAGGCAAATAAATATTGATATCAGATCAGGTAATCTACACGAAAGCACATCAAAACTCGAGGCAATATTCTTTCACTCCTAGAATGGGACTATCCTGTAATGAAATAGTCCAGAACAGCATTTTAAATGAATCAGCAATGACATCCTAGCCTATTTTCCAACCTCTTTTCCCAAGCATGTCTCATTCAATTCCAATTATCTTAAAATGATCAACAATGCTGAAAAGGATGAGAAAATGCATAAAAAGTTTTTCTACTGCAAGTTCCGGCTTCTTGACATCATAAATCCACAAACAAAATACTTCACTATATACTTCTGGTACACCACAAATAGAGATATTATCAAACTATCAGCTGCATTAGGGACATTTAGACTTTGTCATAGCATATACGTTAATGATTGCTAACTACAAATCCCATGAAACATGCATAAAAAACTTGCATCCAGCCATTTTATAACAATGAGAGCAGCTATCAGAATGTAAAAGATGCATACATATCAAAAGTAAAAATGGTATATTTCCAAGAACTGCACCATCATCAAAAGCACTTATGATTATAAAAGTTTAAAATCTAATCAGAAATAAACCCTGCTTTACTTTGAATATGGCAATATCTCCGATATTTTCAAACCAAACAAGAACATTCGGACAAATAAATAAAAGGCCTCTCAAATAAACACAAAGCTGCAGAGTGGCAGAGGTGAGTGTGAAGAGTTTGGTGTGCATGGACATATGACTATAATAATGGATGAAGTTGATCTGTGGAAGTAAGAAAGAGAGTAAATGATGCTTTATGTTCACTTTCTAGGTCTGTGTGCCATGGTGACTGAATTATAGATGTGCTGCATTTTTATTTGCATTTGTTAATCTAGTAGCCACGTAATGCTAATGTTTTTCTTGTTTTTTTTTTTTTTTGGAATTATTGATGTAGTTCCCATAACCACTGCAGCTATCTTTCTTCACTTTTTGAAGGCTGAACATGGTTTAGTATAGATCAGAACTATGTACTATATGGCTCAAGGAAGTTAAACACATTTTATTTTATTTATTTATTTTTAGTTAGTTTTAAATGTTTTCATTTACAGGTTCTGATTTGATCAGTGAAGACATTAAAATCAGTACACTTTCGTGACCCTGTTTATCTGCTGCTAAGGTTGAGTTCTGTAGTAGAACACTTATTTCTGGGAAGGCTCGGTTACGTTGCCCTTATCTTTAAATTTGTTTCTTATGGTTCCGTTGCTGAGATTGAATGTGCAGAGACATCTGCAGCTGAATGACAGCCCCCGATCTAGCATCTCTTTCCTTGTCAGCACCTACCTGGCCCCAGAGTAAAATTTCTGCTGTATGGCTCGTCAGGAAAACAGAACATCAGTTCAAAACCTGTGCACATCAACAAAACGTTGCTGAAACTTCAGATTCCAGCTGTCCTATACCAGAGTGGTGATCACACATGCAAGTGTAAGCTTCCAAGCTTCCAAGAGACTTGTTATAAACAGCATGGTCCGAAACCTTCACTGCCGCACCAAATCTGCAGTTTCTGTTGCAAGTTAATGGCAAGACCAGAACCCCGCCTGTAACAAAATATGGAGCAAGGCTTTAGAGTGCAGCTATCTTGATCGGTGGATGTGATAGATGACATTTGCCTTTTTTTTCATCTATGAGTATAAAGTTGGGAGGCACAGGGGTGTGATAGACTGATGCCTGGTTAAAACGCTCTGCTGCTATATTCATCTGGAAATGATACATTGAATTTTTTAGTTGTTTGACTGTAAAGGATTGATGTGGTTGATGGATTATTCCAGACATAAATTGAGACGCTTGCCAATGAGCATTTCCTAAGGTATCCCTAGTCTAGAAAATGACTAGCTACATATGACTTTATCAGTGAGCTATAGGCACTATGTTGTATAATGTAAAGTATCTAAAATATATTGATCCTATAAACAGATTTTATTCGTTGGCTGTATCCTGGGCCTTTTCATAAGATCAAGTGATGCCCTCACAGTTAAAAACACATTTCTATATCTATTGGGACCATTGAAATTAATAAGGACTTGCAAAATGTAAAGTGGATTTTATTAGGGGAAATGAACACATTATAATAATAAAGCTGTTGCTTTAAGAAACTAGCTAATTTCCGCATTTTGCGTCTCTGCTTCATGATGAAATGATTACAGTAATTTAAGGGACTATGTACATAAACAGAGAAATGTCGCAGACTGGATTTAATATCCGTAGTGTTGATGGTGCTTTATAGATAATATAAATAGCTTGAGGACCAGGCGGGAAGGAAAGAGTGATTTTTTTTTCTCCTTCTACAATCAAGGTAAAATTCACGCGACTATAGTGTACTGTTTGCATATTTAAAAAATAACAGTTATAATTGTTTTTATGTAACTTCTGAAAAGCAGTAAAGTATAAAAATAACAGAAATATTTAACCACTCATTTCTATGAATGTTTTTTTCCTTTCCTTTTTTTCCCCCCTTTACAAATTTAAAACTGTCTTCGCTTAGAAGGGCATATAATAGTAAATTCTAAACATTTTTACAGCTCATTTAAACTATTAAATCAAGTCAAACATTTATATGTCAATAGGAGTCTATAGAAGAACATTCCTATTTATTAATGTTTTAAATGTATTATATATGGAAATCTCCATATATTGTCTTGTATGTTTTATTAAAAGAGTATAGAAATAATTAATAAAAGACTTTAGGATTTAATTTATTCAGTATCTTATAATACTAATAGTAATTAATAAGTAAATAACTGTAAAGATGTATCTGTTTTAATCTTTTTGCTTGTTGCTCCTAAATCATTGTTAATGTTTTAAGATCATGTAAAAATATTTATGTTTGTCTTTCAGTTTTTTTTTCTTTTGTTCAACAGTCTTCAATTTGCTTATTTCTGCATTTCATTTTGGTGTACTATCTGTCCATTCTATAGATTCTTCTTGCGTTAGTATACTGTTGTTGGAAAGATATTTTATTGCTGAATCAACTGTTTCAAAGATTTTTATTCCCTCTGGGAGAAAAATTCTTAATTTTGCTGGAAACAAAAGATGAGTTTTGAGTTGCTTCTTCTTTATAATTTTTATTATTGATAGGAATTCTTTTCTTTTGGAAACCACTTTTACTGAATAGTCGTTGTCAAATCTGATAAGAGCATCTTTATATTTGATGGGTGAATTTGCCCAGGCATTTCTTAGGATAAGATCTTTGTTTTGGGTAGAAAAAAGTCTCACAATTATGGATCTTGGCTTATTTTTGATTGAAGAGGTATTTACAGAGGTTGTTAATGATCTGTGTGCATGTTCTATGCCATATGAAAGGGCTTCAGGTAATTTTACTATAGCTGGTATCCAGATGGTGAGAAAGTTTATTAGTTTCATAGTTTCATAGCTAAATACTAGGCTAATTGCCCTTGTGGGCCATTTCAAGCCTAGCCAATTTTCCTCAGAGGTGAGAATCAATCAATGCACTTTGTGTCTATAAGGTAAACACCTTAACCATTATGCCAACCAATAACTTTGTAGATTACCAGTAAGTGTTGCCCCTTTGTACAGGTGATAAACAACAGCATTGTACTATCACAGACAACAGAATCAGGCAAGCTATCCTTGAAAGCAGTTCTTATAGTGGCCTCACCTGTTTAAACCTACACCAAAACAGCTGATTACAGATATTTTCTCCACAACACAGCAGCTCCATTGGCCTAGCCCATTCCTCTCAGCCTTTGGCTTTGGTCTGCTACCCTACCCTACCCACAATTCCCACCTATTCCCTCTTCATCTGCTTATATAGCAATGAACCATTCCTACAGCAACTTAATAGGCTCAACTCAACCAATAGTCAAATGACCGCACTTAAGGGGTCTCTGACATCGCACATACTCATCACACACAGAGCAAGGCAACCTATTTAGAGGCAACAAGTACACCCTACCAAACCAATGGAAAAGGATGCACTATTTTCTAATTCCTCACCCCTCCCCTTTGTAAAATAGTATATAACATAAGACAAACAGCATCAGACAGAACACACTGTATGTTACTTACCTTTACTATTACTGCCTAACTCAAGCCACCATCCTACTACTGCTATCCCATCTTACAAATTGCCATACAGCCACGTATATAGTAATCCACACAAGGCCACAAAACCCAACCACAGCTCTCTAAAACATCAATATAGTAATCCACACCAGGCCACAAAACCCCATCACAACTTTCTAAAACACAAGGGCAGCCATTCAGTTTCACCCTGTCTATCTCAGCATTCCATCTCATATCTCCACTGTCTAAAATACTTACCAACTAGTATAATTAAACCCACCCTAATAAACGTACAAACAAAAAAATCCTCAACTTACCCTTCATTATCTTATAGCAAAACACCTCCCACTGTGTGGAGATATTCATCACTATCCTGGCCCCCACACTCAGTTCATAGTCTATACAGACAACTGACCACTTTCAGCTTTAATAACAACAAACCAAATCAAGCTGCCAACAAGCATCTTATAGTATTTAATCTAAATGACACAAGTAACCTTAGCAAAATACATAATCTTTATGCCTGGATTGCCATCAGTACCCCTGATATCTTTATTATCACACACATATAGTTAAAAACACATATGAGGTGAAGAAATCCTCCCGAATATAACATTATCAGACTTAACTATATAAAAAGAGAGTAGGTGACCTCACAATACCATTCACAAATACCATGCAATTAAACATCTACAAGAAACCAGTCACTACCTTTGACAGCAATGGCATTTGGGTCGCCTTCCTAAGGCTAAATAAACACAAAATTGTTTGTATAACTGGACTCTATTTGCCCCCAAATATCTGTACAATTACAGAGGAATTCATACTATCATGGCACAATACTACAATTGTTTAAGAGAAAATAATACTAGGTGATTTCAGTCTAGACTGGATCCACATCAACAATACACCCCATTAAATATTAAACTATTCAGCCTAACTTACTTAATTGCACCTTCTACTAGATTTTCTGCCTCAAGAGAAAGCATTTTAGTTTGGATTATAACATCCCATCTAGAAAATAATTCTCAAGATAGTGTACTCCCAGTTATGATAAATGACCATTAATCCTTGCTCTCCTTCTGAAAAATATAGCAAAACACCCATCATACAAACTATAATTCAGCCAGAAACTTAAAAAAATCAATAAAACAATTCTCTTATCTACCTTAAAAAAAAACATAAACTGTCACCCACTAAATATTCACATTAGACTAAGATGTCAATTATTTCAACAGTATATTTCTCAGTATACTAAAACATCAAGCACTACTAAGAAATAAAAAACACACTAGCACCCTAGCTATTATGAGAAACTAAAATAAAGATGAACTCTAGAGACAGAGCCTGGAAAAATGGAGGGACAGCAAATCCCAAACTAACTTCCAAGTATACATGCACCTAAGGAATGCCACTGAAGCCCAAATCCAAGAAGGCAAAACTATACACTCCCACGACCTGCAACAAAAATGACAAAAATAAAGCCTATGAAGTTTTGATTGACACTAAATAACCCAATTAACTCAGGAAAAATGACAGCTTAATCTGTTTTGCAATACCCAAAGAAAACAGCATGTAAATTCAATGAATACTGCCTCTCTTCACAAACAAGGTAAACCTGCAAATTACATAACCAGTAAAAACAGGGATGACCCCAAAATCCACTTTAACATGGTACAAACTCCAGTCAATAAGAGATATTTACACAAACTAAAAACACCATCACTAACATCAGATAACCAGAATAATTGGAAACAGGAGCTAAAGCAATACTATATCCTATATGTATACTAATCAATCAATCATGCACAAAATCATACACCCCTACAATATGGAAAGCATCTTGCATTATCCCTCTCCATAAAATTATCGAACTACAGCCATCCTCCCCCTACTCTCTATAAAACTGGGAAAATGTACACAGTCATAGCTTTTATAATGTATCCTAGATGAAAACTTGCTGAAACCAACACAATATGGTTTCTGCCCACATCACAGCAATGAAACAGCTCTTATATCATTCCTAGATTCATTTAATCAGCAAAAAGCACAGGTCAATGAGTGTCTTCCCTATTTCTGGACCTTTCTAACACATTCTTTACAGTAGGTCACCAACTCTTCCTATCAAGACACTCCACTTTAGATTTCAGCACTTAATATCTGCTTTGGCTTACTAGCTACTAAATCAGAAGTCCCAGAGTGTGAAACAGCAAGAGTATCAGTCTGCCCCCTTCCCATACATGGAAGGTGAACCCCCTACTGTTACACCTATACACATTATACCATTAAACAATCAATACACAGATGATTCCATGCTCATACGCTTAGCTCTAGCCTGTAAGAAACAAACCTTAATTACTCGATACGCAGATGATTCTACTTTCACTTGACCTACCAAAAACTTGAATAACAAG
Organism: Protopterus annectens; assembly: GCF_019279795.1. Taxonomy (NCBI): domain Eukaryota; kingdom Metazoa; phylum Chordata; order Ceratodontiformes; family Protopteridae; genus Protopterus; species Protopterus annectens. The sequence continues at coordinate 1,980,480,579 of NC_056735.1, read as the reverse complement.
TTTGCTGAACTGGAAGCTATGGCACTGGCTGGTAAATATATCATCAATTCTAATACAGAGATGTGATTTAATAACATATAAAAACCTTTAGAATTATCTGGGTTATAGAGGACTCAATTTAGTCAGAGACAGTAGAAAGGCTAATGGAGTCTCAGTTTATATAGATCAACATTGTCAGTCATCTACTATGCTCTGAGAAAACAGTTCAAATAAGAGAAGTAAACCCACCCTAATAACTTCTCCATAGATCTTGTAATCAGTCAGCAATAGTCTGGGTGAATTTTGTTCCAACATGGAAAAATGCTTTCAACAGTGTTATGATATGATCATGGGGGACTTAAATGCCCTAAAAGTGAACTGGAATAATTCAACTGTAAGTAATGAAGGTGTGAGCCCCATTACTACAAGCTTAGATATAGTCAGTCAATGGAGTAACAAGAAAAGATGCTATATTGGATATTGTTTTGAGTAAATTTGATGCAGCTGTAAGCAGTTGTTACAATGGACCACAGTTACTAGGTTCAAACTGCCTAAATGTTACAGAAAAAATCAAAAGTGAAGTTTTATCAAGCAGACTATATAGCCATCAAAAGAGAATTATCTGTAAGGGATTTGTCGGAAGCTGTAAGTGCTGTGACTTTTTATAACTGTATGTATTTGTTAATTAATTCTTATGTGTCATACATGAGGACATCTAGCCACTGTAAAAAGTGTAATAAGTGGTGGACAATGAAGTTGGAAAAACATATTAAGTAAATAAAACATTCCTTAATCAGGACAATAAAATAAGTACCAGAAAAATCTGCTGCATTACACTGATGAAGAAAACTAACAAACAAACAAACAAACAAAAAACTGAATATCGACTGGCTTCTAATACTGTAGTAAAAAAAAAACTTTCATTAGACATTTGAAGAACTATAAAAAGGATGTCCATAGTAGCATTAGTATAATTGAAGAGGATATTTTCAGAAAAAAACATTCAGAATTATCAAGGAGTAAATCACTAGATGAAGTTCAATACTATGAATGTATAGAATGCTGGGCTAACATAACTAAAAAATTTGTAATAGAAGCCCTAAAGCAAATAATGTCCAAACAGCTGCAGGGCATGCCTGATGGCTTAAATATGTTGTTTCTGTGAAGCAGTACTTACTGGGTGGCAACATACTTACTCTGTTTTTTTGAAGAACCCTATAAACAGGATTTGTACCCCAAATATGGAAGTCTGATTTGGTAGTGCCTATATTCAATTAATACAGTTGATAATCTTTTGAGCAAGTAATTTATGAGCTAATGATTGAGATGTTAATACCTGACCTGGAGATTTACTAGCATGGGTTCTGGGCAGGAATATTATGTGTATCAAATCTAATACATTTTCACCAATATATTTGGGAAGGTGTAGATGAGGACCTATCAGTAGATGTAGTGCACCTGGAACTTTCTATGGCATTTGATTCAGTTTCCCATAGTGAAATTACTATGATAATGTGCAAAAATAATATCAATGGGTATGTTATTAACTGGCATTAGTCTGGAAAGAACTTTTAAAGTCATAACATATGATGTCACATCTATGATTACACCATTCACCATGGAACTACCAGAAGGGTCTGTTCTTGTATCAAGTAGGTTACCCTATTTATGTCAGATTTCCCATTGGATAATGCATAGGGTTTGCCAATGACAGAAACTTTAGGACAATTGTGAATACGGTAACTGACCCAGCTGATAAGTGCAGGATATGGGGATACTTTATGTCAGTAGTTTTTCAGAAAGCAAATAGATTTTAATTCCAGAAAAACAAAACTATTGCATTTTAGCAAAAGCAATCCCTGTTACTCACATGCCATTAATGATGTTATATTCAGAGGTGAGGAAAGGATTAAGGATCTGGGAATTACTCCTCATAGAGTGCTTATGTATGGAGATAATGTGAATGGGACAACTAGTAAATGCTACTAATTATAAAGGACATCTCATGTAGCATAAGTAGTAGGGAGGAAAGGGTACTCAGCCCTGTCTACAAGACTGTAATTAGACCTATAACCGAGTAATGTGTGGCAGACAGTGTATAAAACTGTTTGCAGTACTATAGAATGGATCCAAAGATATTTACAAGACAAATTACTAGGGTTAAGTATCACTGTTATAAGGACAGGCTGAACAGGTTTGTACTCAAGTAAAATGAGAAAAAGGAGTAGTAGATGGATGGATATAAAGATTGGTAAGAAGAGATATAATACTAATCTATACATGTGTGAATGATGAAATCTTGACAACAATACTGGGAACTTTGTTTAAGTCTCATGTTTTGGGAGCTAGAAAGAATAGTTTAATTTTGAATAATCTTCATTATAATGATACCACAGGGAGAAGATTATTCCATGAAAGAAATGGTAAACTATGGTATAATTTACAACTAGGAAATATTTGACATAACAGTTTTTAGTTTACAAGGCTCTTCCCAATTACTTTGACTCTTCAGTCTGTTACTGATTGACATGTACATACTGAAACTTTATAGCCAATTGAATATTCTTGCTTTATGCTCAATTCAGTTAAAAAATGGTTGTTTGAAAGGCATATACTAAGGTGTCAAATTGTGTATTTTGCATTGCCTGCTTTTGATTATCTTGATATTCTGGCTGTTGTTGATTGACAGATATAAAAGGAAATTTGTGTTACTCCTGTTTTACTGCTTAATTCAGTTAGCAAAAGGGGTTGGTAGAAAGGCATATACCGAAACTTGAATAGTACAACTGTACATTTCTCAGTATACAAGATTATCGTAGCCCTTTCAGTTACTAATGTGTTTTGATAAGGTCATGCAACTGTTATGAGTTATAAGACTTATTAAAACATACATTTCTAAATCAATGCCATAGCTGTGGTATATACATAAAAGCTAATGACAATTTTGCAAAATCTCTATGACCTGACTGTTCCAACCTTGATCAATTAACTACAATACTGGAAGGAAAAAGTTGATAATAAAATACATTCAACATGTCCAAACATTAATGCTGTAAATATTTTTATTGAATTTGTTACTTCTTGGACTGAGGATATTAAATATTTTCTATTATACAATGACCCCCATTAATATTCCAAAACATGCACGCTGATTGGTCAGCATGCACACTGTAAATCAGAGTTATAGTAATGGAAAAAGGTCCTGTCGTCCGGACTTTTTCCATTAGTATAACTCTTTTTTTACAGCAACGGAGAATGCAAGATCTCCGTTGCTCTTCACACACTGTCTCGCCATGCCAAACGAGATCAACACAGCAAGACAGCTCCAAAAAAATTATTAAGTTGTTGTGTTTTCTCTGGTAAACCATATATCCAGATGTTGTTTCTTCTTGTTCTGTTTTCTATATCATCACTCTTTTCTATTAAGTAAGTATTCTGTTGTAGTAAAAATTCTGTTTGATGTTCCTCTGTTTGTAGTCTTGAGTCAATGTTATTCAATGACTGTTCCAAAAGTGAAATTTGCCCTTTCTGTTGTATAAACATTTCCTGAAGTTGTTCAAGTTGTTGTGAACATTGTTCTTTGAAAGTATCTATTTTGTTATCCATCTTGTCAATTTTAATTGTGAGTTCCTGTATATTAGAAATAAGTGACTGTAGTTCCTTTTTGATGGTAGAGTCCTGGGCTGAATTTTTAAGGTGACTCATGATGTAAAGCTGATTGTAGTGCTGTTCTTCCAGTAGTTAATTTGACAAGAATTATCCAAAGACAGTCAATGCAATTTCTTCAGTAGATGCTCCAGGGTAATAAAAAATGTTAGTAATAGAAATTTCCTCAAATTGTTCCTTATTTTATAAAATTCCTGTCAGGAATAGTAATGAGGTAAGAGAGCTGAGAGAAAGTGCTGTTATCAAACCAGCATCTTGGCCACACCCTTAGCATACATTTCTGAAGGATATTAAGTCTGAAACTCAAATATATGCCATTATTTAATGAATTCAGTCCTCAGTGATTTGCTAAAAAAATAAAAATTTTATGAGGAACAGACCAAAAATATGAGGAAAAAATCTGGACATTCTGCGAAAATCTGGACAGTTGAGAGCTATGGGAAACTCTTACTGCCTTTCATAAGTGTCTTTCCAGTCAATGAGTTAACTGTGTATCTATCTATGTCCCTTCTGTTTTATCAGTTGTAGTTCTCAACATTCGCACAAGTTCTGACAACAAGCAACTGAAATCTGTTTTATGTTAAATGGAATTTAAAGTGTAATTGCAAAATGTGATGAATGTTTACCTGACACCACATTGTACACCCAGTTAGCTTGTGATTTCCATTGAAGCTAATAACACCACAAATTGGCCAGCAGATTCAAGAAACCACATTTATTTATGAAGACGTACAGACTGGTTTCTGTCTAATGACATTTATCAATGTAACATTTGAAATCCGCAAAACGCTTGCAGATATAGTAATACCATAATTTGAACGCACCAATCAAAAAACAAAACATGCTAATGCCCTCATCAAGAGTTAAAGGTATATGCAATATATATATATATATATATATATATATATATATATATATATAAAGTGGTACACCAATAATAAAAATGTACATACATTGTATATTAAATACATCAAAATACAAATAAATGTACATACTTAACCAACCTTTGTAAAAATAATGTTGGTGTCTAACAAAATATATATGAAAAAATATATATGATATATATTATAAATACATCAAAATAACCATATATGCATATACAATAAAAACTAACTTCTAACACAAGCATTTGTATTCAAATGAAACTAGATCAATATTTATAAATGATCATTTAAACCTGGGGGAAATAAACCACCCGGAATAATGATCCAAGATCTTTCTTTTTTATTAAGAATATCATACCATTTGTTCTTGGAGAATTTAGAACCCACAATTCTGTCAATGATGGTGAATGAAAATCTTGCTGTCTTATGAACCTGAACATGTTTATACAGTGCATTGGTGATTACCTTGTTATGTTGTTGTTGTTGTGTCTTTCGGCTTTTCCCAGTTAGGGGTCACCACAGCGGAACTCCAGTCTGCTAATGATTGGCAGTAGATTTTTACGTGCCGAGTTGCTGGCCCTGAAGCACAACCTTCAACGAAGGTGCGCCCATTCATGCATGTCTCCACACAGAAGACACTCTAGCTGAGAATCGAACAGGACAACATCTTACTGCGAGGCGACAATGCTACCGCAGCACCACCACTGCAGTATATTACTCAAATGCTCAGAAATTCTAAGTTTGAAGGACTGAGACGTCTGGCCTATATAAAAAGCTGAACATTGGCATTCAGCAAGGTAAATCATCCAACAACTGCTACAATTGGACAATGTATGGATTTCAAAGACTTTAGATGTATTTCTGCTTGAGAATTCTTTACTTTTGAGTACATACTTACAGAAGGTACAATGTTCACAGGGGTAACATCCATATGATGTAAAACCCCCAAAGGTCCTTTGTATTTTATCATGCAACTGGATAGGTGGATGTTTCTTAAAATGGTTAAAGTGTCCTCCTAGAGTGACTCCCTTTCTTTAAGAGAACTTGCATCTATCATCTAATATGGTTGCCAGATGTTCTTCAGCAAATAATATATCCCAATATTTATTAATGACCCCAATCAAAACTTTTGTGTTCTTACCATATGTAGTGGTGAATCTAATCTTGCAATTACAGCTAGACTTAGATTCACCATAGGTCATTAACTGCTCTGTAGGCATCCTATCTACAAGATGTTTAATCTCAGATAGATGACCCTCTGAATAATCTTGTTCCATAAATCTTTTGGTGAGGTCTTGATTACATAATTCAAGATCGACTGTTCTTGAACAAATTCTCTTATTTCTCATGTACTGGGATTTGGGGATGTTTCGCATAATATGACCTGGATGACAGCTGGAGGCATGTAGTAATGAGTTTGAACAAAGGGGCTTTCTGTAAACCGTGTTAGCCAATGTACTATCTGGCTCTTTAGTAACTAACACATCCAGAAAAGAAATGGATCTCTTATTGGCTTCCACAGTAAACTGAATTCCCCATTTGTTTTTGTTTAAATAACTAACAAACTCATTTAAATAAATCATATCAGACTTCCAAACCATCCAGCAGTCATCCAGGTACCTAAGCCAAATATCCATCCCATCCATATATATGTTATGACTTCTATCATATATATAACTTGGTGTTCCAAGAATCCCATGAAAAGATCCGCATATATGGGGGCAAAAGCAGCCCCCATTGCAGTCCCTCTGATCTGTAAATAATACTGACCATTGAAAAGAAAAGCATTTTTTGTCAAAACATGCTTCCCTTGAAGCTAGTCTCATATATAATAGGTATAAAGGATTATTTCAGTAGGCATTACTTCCACAATTAAAGTCATGATAAAAAGTTATAATAATCACATTCTGACCCTCTTTGTAAAATGCTCTGCATACTGGAGTCAAACCCTGCTTCAACTCTGCTTTTTCATTTAATTCAGTGAGTATATTCCTTGTGACACTGAGAAAGCTAGGTTGACTGGTGGATTTTTCCACTAAGTAGTGTCCAGAGTGTTGGGTGTGCATTGCCGCTAAGCCTGTGTGCACTATAGAAGTCAAACCAAATGAAAGTTTTTCATTTTTTTCTTCAGCAGAGAGAACTCTGTTTTCTCACGGCTTACCACCATACAAATGGGGAAGGCAAGCACAGGACTTCATTTTTGAATTGAGCTGTAGCCCTAACACAGAAAGGTATGATACAACATGTGGAGCATATAGATGCTACATGCTAAGATAAAACAGATCTGTTGTAAATGTAATCAGAATCACAACATTTCCTCTCTGATTCTTATTTGTGCAAAGATTAGCATGGAGCACCATTGAATACCACACTGGTACTTCACAGTCCAAGTTCAACACATCAAACTATAATCATGTGTGAAACAAAAAAAGAACCACGTACAAAGCACAAGGCAGAAGTTTGAAGTTTTAATCCAAATGCATCTAAATTCACTTGCAAAGTGCTTTCACCATTACAAATGGCTTATTCAGAGTAAGTGAAAATCATCCATACCATACATTAAATACCCAAACAATTAATCAAACATCCAATAAAAATCAATTAGACAATTGAATAATTGCTAACCAAATTTAAACACTGAATGTGTCTACGCACTGTAAAGAATACTAATGCCTAAACTAGTTGTTGAAACTAATGTATAAAATATTTTATCTACAGTATATAAAATTACATCTCTCAATCAAACAAAACTCACATGAAAAAATAATATATATTAATAATGAATATAAAAGAATAAAAATATATAACATATTAATGTTGTTAGTAGCAAATTGAATAAAGCATATAGGAGCATAAAAATACCTTATAATCACCTGTTTATGCTAGATTCTATTAGCCCTATCTTTTAAAACAGGTTTTAGAGAAATATATTCATTCAAACCTAGTGGGATTGTTGCATCCAGGATTATTTGCCATTTATATTCCAATAATTCTACCTTCAACCCTTCATCACCTCCTCTTTCAAAACATGTCACTCTATCAATCACAAAAAAAATAAATTTCTTAAAATCAACACAGTGTGTACTATGCGTATATAATGCATTGTGTGTTTCCTTATTTTTTATAGCCTTCTGATGTTCTGCAATCCTGTCTTTTAACCTATGGACAGTTTTGCCCACATGGAATGCATTACAACTAACACAGGTGGCAATATATACCAACTTATGTGTGCTGCAACTACACCTACCAGGGCACCCTAGGGTCTTATTGTAATTGGACACCACTACATATGATCTTTCATTAATGAACCTGCACATTTTACAGGTTCCACACTTATATATCCTGGAACACTTATAAATAATTCTGTTTCCCTCCAATATTTTTTTAATATTCTTTCCCCTAGAATATATTATTTTGGGGAAGTTTCCTACATCTTTCTTCATGGTTTCATTGAATACTGTGTCCCATGTTTTATTCACTACTTCAACAACACCACTCATTTGACTATTGTATTTCAAAATTAATACCTTGCCTTCAAAGATGTTGTTCTTCTGGACCATGTCTGTGTTGTTACCCCTTAAAATAGGTTGATATATACTCCTCCTTTTCTCCAAAACCTCATTTCTGATTTTTAATAACATCTTTAGTGGTCATCCCCTATCCAAAAAGAAACCAATAAGAGTATACACTTCCTTAATACAAGTGTCATCATCACTCACCAATCTGGAAAGTCTTACCATCTGGCCCTTCACTATTCCTCTTTTTTGATGAGGAGGGTGGCAGCTATTATAATGTAACAAGGAATTACTATAGGATTTCTTCCTGAAAATGTTGCTATGTAGAATATTTCCTGATTTTGTCAATTTGATGTCCAAAAACTCTATTTCATTTTCATTCCACTTGCTGGTAAATCTAAAAAAAAGTAGTAGTAATGTTTAGATATTCAACAAAGGACATAGCATCATCCTCACTGCCCTTCCAAAGTGTTAATATATCATCTAGGAATCTGTTATAAAGGGCAATCTTGTCATTGTATGGTGAACCAAATACATACTTTATCTCACAATGCAGAAGAACCAGGTTGGCAAATCCAGGGGCACATTTTGCCCCCATTGCCTCACCTGAAATTTGTTGAAACATCTCACCTTTAAATGTCACAAAGTTGTTCTTTAATACCATTTCCATACTAGATGTCATCGTATTTATTTGGGCAGCATCTAGTTTAGCACTTTTAACCAAACTCTGGGTGAAATATTCAACCCCTACATCTTGTGGGATTACTGTAAATAGGTTAATGACATCTATGGTTTAAAAAGACCATTCAGTACCATCATCAGATATCCTGTCAAGTCTGTGAAGGCAATGCCAAGAATCTTTCAAAATATGTGGAACCCCAGCCACAACCTTCTGAATCCCTTCGTCAATGAAAGCAGCCAAGGGTTCAGTCTTGGAACCCTGGGAAAAGACTATAGCTCTAAAAGGAGGATCTCTAATGCCTTTATGTATTTTGGGGATACCAAAAATAACCAGTGTGACTGGGTGTTCCACATTTAGAAAGTTGTATTCTGTTTCAGTCAGTGCCCCCTGAAATAAGGCATCAAGTAAAAACAGATCAATTTTACGGTATGCTATATGCAATTCGTTGACAGATACCCTTTGGTAGGTTGTGTGGTCATCCAATATTTCCTGCATCTTAGCTATATAATCAAATCTGGATATAATCACCACACTCCCACCCTTATCGGGTTTCATAATTCTTAAATCTTTATTATTGGCTAACTCAAACAAAGTATCTTTTTCCTGTGGTGACAAATTCGAAACACAATTTGCCCCCCATTTGGTATTAATCATGTTCTTAATTCCCACAGCACATAGTTTTTTCAAAAGTAAACACATCCTTGTTACATGGGGGTATAAATACACTCTTCCTTTTTAAACACCCCTCATCATTTTGGTCACAAACAACACTAAGGTTGTCCTTAAAGTAAAGGGCCATATTTAGCTGCCTAGCAAACATTTTGACACTAGTGAGTACATCCACCATATTTGTTCTAAAACTGGGTACAAAAAAAAAACCTTTTAACAAAACATCATGATGAGTAATATCAAAGGCACTCTAATTGTAAACACTAAAATTGGATTTGGTGAAGATTTTGCACTGTGACAACAAGTTCTCATTGTTTAAACATACTTCTTCATCACACATAGTAGTAATTGGGAAACAAGGTGAAATTTCACATGCATCACAGCACAGTCAAATTCAATATCATAGTCATTTAATATCTCCTTCTGTTGTTGTAATTGTGCCATTGTTTGTTCCAACGGTTGTTTACCCATCTCTGTCCCTGATATTTTGTATCCGGAACATGGTACTGGTTGGTTAAATTCCCATCCCTTTTGTTCTGTAAGCGAGCTGATCTCCTTAATGGCGGATATTTGTCTAAAAAGCACCAGATGTAGATGCACTGTTATTCGGCTCACCATCACTGTTAACAAAATCATCATTTACAGTTGTGGCACCCTCAACATACTTTTCATGACTATCTCTAACAAACCCATAGGCCCGGTTGTTTTTATAGTCCTCTGTATCCCTAACTAACTTCTTAATTTTTATTTGTACACTTTTTTCAATATATTTATCAATGTTACTTAAGACATCCCGGTAACCTTGTGCATTTTGAAAAAAAAAAAAAAGTCCCCCACAATGCTTTCATTCAGTTTACAATTTCCTTCTCAAGGATGCCTATCTTATTTTCATTGTTCTTAACAATGATATCCAACATTTGTAGACCTGTCTTATTGAACAGATCTATCAGTTCTTTATAGGCTTGTGTCACTTGTTCTATTCCATTGGGAAGTTTCCAGATCCTTAGTCCCTTGGGGACCCGTTGTAAAGTAATCGATTTGACCAAAAATGCATTGTCCAACTCTAACGCCCTATATTTCCAACATTTACTCCCAAATACTTCTAGTTGTTGTTTAACAGTAAGTTCCAAAGCTTTACCTTCCTTCAAAGCAGGAAAATCAAAATTAAGGCCTTGAAACCACCGTTTAAAATCCTCACCAACATTATTGTTGTCATTACAGTGCCGTTTTTCGCCTCTCACGTCTATGTCCCGGTTATTGCTGGATGATTGGTCTTCACCTCGCTCATACGGCTCTTGACTGTTGCTGGTTCTTGGGTTTTCACCTCTCACAATGTTGGAATTACCATTTTCAATGACCGCTGCATTATTACCTCCATTGGGCGTGAGTGGTGAATGCAAGGTAAACAACTCAACCTGCGAGTCCATAAGCATCACCGACATTGTCGGTGGAACGTCTCGATCAGTCAGGAGTAACGTCAATCTCCTGACTGTAGCTGTTAACTCAACAACAGCTGCTTCCATGAGTATAAAAAATAAAGTAAAATAGTACACTAGTCCAAAACGAACTGCCAATTGTGCCAAAGCCGGATTCCACAGATAAAGACAAATACCACAAACTGAATACCCACAGGGTACAGAACTAATAAGAAACAAAAAAAGAACCACGTCCAAAGCACAAGGCAGAAGTTTGAAGTTTAAATCCAAATGCATCCAAATTCACTTGCTAAGCGCTTTCACCATTACAAATGGCTTCTTCAGAGTAAGTGAAAATCATCCATACCATACATTGAATTTTTTGATCAAATCTATTACTTTACAACAGGTTCCCAAGGGACTAAGGATCTGGAAACTTCCCAATGGAATAGAACAAGGGACACAAGCCTATAAAGAACTGATAAATCTGTTCAATAAGACAGGTCTACAAATGCTGGATATCATTGTTAAAAACAATGAAAGTAAGATAGGTATCCTTGAGAAGGAAATTGTTAAACTGAATGAAAGCATTGTGGGGGACTTGTTGTTTTTTCAAAACACACAAGGTTACCGGGATGTTTTAAGTAATATTGATAAATATGTTGAAAAAAGTGTACAAACAAAAATTAAGAAGTTAGCTAGGGATACAGAGGACTATAAAAACAACCAAGCCTATGGGTTTGTTAGATATAGTCATGAAAAGTATATTGAGGGTGCCACAGCTGTAAATGATGATTTTGTTAACAGTGATGGTGAGCCGAATAATGGTGCATCTACATCTGGTGCTTTTTTAGATGAATATCCGCCGTTAAGGAGATCAGCTCAGTTACAGAACAAAAGGGAGGGGAATTTAACCAACCAGCACCATGTTCCGGATACAAAATATCAGGGACAGAGATGGGAAAACTACCGTTGGAACAAACAATGGCACAATTACAACAACAACAGAAGGAGATATTAAATGACTTTGATATTGAATTTGACTGTGATGCATGTGAAATTTCACCTTGTTTCCCAATTACTACTATGTGTGATGAAGAAGTATGTTTAAACAATGAGAACTTGTTGCAACAGTGCAAAATCTTCATCAAATCCAGTTTTAGTGTTTACAATTACAGTGCCTTTGATGTTAAAGAATCTCATCATGATGTTTTGTTAAAAGGTTTTTCTTTTGTACCCAGTTTTAGAATAAATATGGTGGATGTACTCACCAGTGTCAAAATGTTTGCTAGGCAGCTAAATATGGCCCTTTACTTTAAGGACAACCTTAGTGTTGTTTGTGACCAAAATGATGAGGGGTGTTTAAAAAGGAAGAGTGTATTTATACTCCCATGTAACAAGGATGTGTTTACTTTTGAAAAACTATGCGCTATGGGAATTAAGAACATGATTAACACCAAATGGAGGGCAAATTGTGTTTCAAATTTGTCTCCACAGGAAAAAGATGCTGTGTTTGAGTTAGCCAATAATAAAGATTTGAAAATTATGAAACCCGATAAGGGTGGCGGTGTGGTGATTATGTCCAGATCTGATTATATAGCTAAGATGCAGGAAATATTGGATGACCACACAACCTACCAAAGAGTATCTATCAACGAATTGCATATAGCATACTGTAAAATTGATCTGTTTTTACTTGATGCCTTATTTCAGGGGGCACTGACTGAAACAGAATACAACTTTCTAAATGTGGAACACCCAGTCACAACGGTTATTTATGGTATCCCCAAAATACATAAAGGCATTAGAGATCCTCCTTTTAGAGCTATAGTCTCTTCCCAGGGTTCCAAGACTGAACCCTTGGCTGCTTTCATTGACGAAGGGATTCAGAAGGTTGTGGCTGGGGTTCCACATATTTTGAAAGATTCTTGGCATTGCCTTCACAGACTTGACAGGATATCTGATGATGGTACTGAATGGTCTTTTTAAACCATAGATGTCATTAACCTATTTACAGTAATCCCACAAGATGTAGGGGTTGAATATTTCACACAGAGTTTGGTTAAAAGTGGTGAACTAGATGCTGCCCAAATAAATATGATGACATCTAGTATGGAAATGGTATTAAAGAACAACTTTGTGACATTTAAAGGTGAGATGTTTCAACAAATTTCAGGTGTGCCAATGGGGGCAAAATGTGCCCCTGGATTTGCCAACCTGGTTCTTCTGCATTGTGAGGAAAATTATGTATTTGGTTCTCCATACAATGACAAGATTGCCCTTTATAACAGATTCCTAGATGATATATGAACACTTTGGAAGGGCAGTGAGGATGATGCTATGTCCTTCATTGAATATCTAAACATTACTACTACTTTTTTTTAAATTTACCAGCAAGTGGAATGAAAATGAAATAGAGTTTTTGGACATCAAATTAACAAAATCAGGAAATATTCTACATAGCAACATGTTCAGGAAGAAATCTCATAGTAATCCCTTGTTACATTATAATAGCTGCCACCCTCCTCATCAAAAAAGAGGAATAGTGAAGGGCCAGATGGTAAGACTTTCCAGATTGGTGAGTGATGATGACAATTGTATTAAGGAAGTGTATACACTTATTGGTTTCTTTTTGGATAGGGGGTGACCACTAAAGATGTTATTAAAAATCAGAAATGAGGTTTTGGAGAAAAGGAGGAGTATATATCAACCTATTTTAAGGGGTAACAACACAGACATGGTCCAGAAGAACAACATCTTTGAAGGCAAGGTATTAATTTTGAAATACAATAGTCAAATGAGTGGTGTTGTTGAAGTAGTGAATAAAACATGGGACACAGTATTCAATGAAACCATGAAGAAAGATTTAGGAATTTTCCCCAAAAGAATATATTCTAGGGGAAAGAATATTAAAGAAATCTTGGAGGGAAACAAAATTACTTATAAGTGTTCCAGAATGTATAAGTGTGAAACCTGTAAAATTTGCAAGTTCATTAATGAAGGACCATATGTAGTGGTGTCCAATTAGAATAGGACTCTAGGGTGCCCTGGTAGGTGTAGTTGCAACACACAGAAGTTGGTATATATTACCACCTGTGTTAGTTGCTATGCATTCTACGTGGGCAAAACTGTCCATAGGTTAAAAGACAGGATTGCAGAAAATCAGAAGGCTATAAAAAAATAAGGAAACACACAATGCATTATATATGCATAGTACAAACTGTGTTGATTTTAAGAAATTTATTTTTTTGTGATTGATAGAGTGACATGTTTTGAAAGAGGAGGTGATGAAGGGTTGAAGGTAGAATTATTGGAATATAAATGGCAAATAATCCTGGATGCAACAACCCCACCAGGTTTGAATGAATATATTTCTCTAAAGCCTGTTTTAAAAGATAGGGCTAATAGAATCTAGCATAAACAGGTGTTTATAAGATATTTTTATACCCCTATATGCTTTATTCAATTTGCTACTAACAACATTAATATTTTATATATTTTTATTCTTTTGTATTCATTATTAATATATATTATTTTTTTCGTGTGAGTTTTGTTTGATTGAGAGATGCAATTTTATATACTGTAGAAAAAATGTTTTATACATTAGTTTCAACAGCTAGTTTAGGCATTAGTATTCTTTACAGTGCGTGGACACATTCAGTGTTTAAATTTGGTTAGCAATTATTCAGTTGTCTAATTGATTTTTATTGGATGTTTGATTAATTGTTTGGGTATTTAATGTATGGTATGGATGAGTTTCACTTACTCTGTAGAAGCCATTTATAATGGTGAAAGCGCTTAGCAAGTGAATTTGGATGCATTTGGATTAAAACTTCAAATGTCTGCCTTGTGCTTTGGACGTGGTTCTTTTTTTGTTTCTTATTAGTTCTGTACCCTGTGGGTATTCAGTTTGTGGTATAATCATGCGTGCACTAACACCTTGTCAGTATGTGCACAAATATGTTTATCAGCATTGCACTTTAGGAAGCGATTTTGAACACAAAATAAGTATTGCTACTGGATTATATCACTTCATTCCATGGAAGCTGCATAGGTTCATAGGTTGGTACTAGGCTATCAGCCCTGGGGCCTATACAAGCCTAGCCATAACAATTCCCTGGCTATTTCTTCCCACATTATTTACTTTCCTGGACCCCTGTCTAGCAGGGCGACTGACGTGATCCCTGGGGTGAATTTCCTTTCTCCCATCCAATCGTCAAGGTTCCTCTTGAAGAGGTCCAAAGAGGCACTCTGCTTGACATGTATGGGCAATCTATTCCAGAGTCTGGGGAGTCTCTGGGTCAGGAACCTATCCCTCCAGCATGTTTTGTTTATTGTGATGACAAGGTTTAGATCCCTGGAGCGTGTAGCATGTCCAACAGCTCTGGGTTTGACATGGCCTTGTATGTTAAGCAGAGATCGTCTCCGAGTAGACGATATGCGACAGAGTATAGCTGGAGTTTTTTAAGGCGGTCAGCGTAGGGCATCTGCTTTAGGCCTGTGATTCTTTTAGTGAGGTATTTCTGAGGCCTTTCCAGTTGTTGCAGATGTCTTGAGAGGTACATACCAAATGGGCGTTGTATTCTATAATGGGTCTAATGAGAGATGAGTACAGTGGGACAATGACCTCCTTTTTTCTGGATGAAAAGCCCTTCGTGATGAGGTGTGCCACATAGAAGGATTTCCTGACTGTTGTGGTGATGTGGTTATCAAAGGTGAGACCTCTGTCCACCTGTGTCCCTAAGTCTCTTATCACACTTTCTGTGTTTAGTGTACTGCCACCTATATGGTAATTCATGGATACATGTTTTTTCCCAAAGGGGATAACAGTACATTCCTTGGCATTGAGCTTGAGCCCATGGCTCTGGCACCAAGCATATGTTTCTGTAAGGCCCTTTTGTAGAGTATCCACATCATTTGGGGATTCAATAATGGCTCCCAGTTTGCAGTCATCTGCAAACTTTGTTAGCCAGAGTCCCTTAGTGTTGACCTGTACTTCAGAGAAGTAGATGCCAAACAAGAGCGGCCCCAGGACTGAACCCTGAGGTACTCCACTTGTCACTTGTCTGAAGCTGGATTTGGAGTCGGCTACTTTTACAGTGTGGGTTCTATCAGTAAGCCATTTAGCAACCCATTGGGTGACATAGGGATTAATGCCCAACTTAGTAAGTTTATCTATGATTCCAGAGTGGGGGATGGTGTCAAAGGCCTTGGCAAGGTCTAGATAGGCTGTGTGGACCACTTTACCCTTGTCCATGGCTCTGGAGACTGATTCAAAGAAGTCAATCAGGTTCAGGAGACAAGATCGGCCCTTCACAAACCCAAACTGTGTGGGGTCCAGTGTTTGAAGGTTGCCAATGTCTTTGTTTATAAGTTCCATGATAATACGCTCCATGGCCTTGCAGATAAGGCTTGTCAGACTGATGGGATGGTAGTTTCCGGGATCCAAGGTGGATCCTCCCTTGTGGATTGGGATAACTGTAGCTCTGTGCCACTCAGTGGGCACGAAACCTGAGGTGAGGCTATGATTAAACATGACACTTAGGTGAGGTGCCAGTTCTTAATGTATGCATAATGTATTCATAATGTATTCATATGAAATGCAGTGAACTGTGTGGTTAACTGATCACTTCATTCTGGACAGTTGGGTCTGCACTGCAGCATTGACACAAATAATATACAACCACACAGAGCCTTGGCACACATACTTCATCATTATTTATCCCTCCTGTATTGGAAAATTAAGTTTTGCTTGGTATTGACAGTCCAAATTGCCCATGCATGAGCACATACCATTATTAATATCAGTACCATTTAAGGATAAAATACCGTCATCATAACCTGGTGATTCATGAATGATTCATTGTCCATCCTGTGTTTCACAAGTGTGTGTGTGTGTGTGTGTGTGTGTGTGTGTGTGTGTGTGTGTGTGTGTGTGTGTGTGTGTGTGTGTGTGTTTGTGTGTGTTTCATCTACACAAGACAGGTACATGTCACTCTCAGTTCTACAATATACATTAATAACAGCATAGCTGATGTATGTCAGCAGTATTTATGTATGCATTATTGATCATAACATTGCACTTACTCCTTCATATCAACAAATATGGATTTGCATAAAACCTTCAACATCACAATATCTTTCCTGACACAGAATGAGAAGCTAATCCTATCTACACTGCAGAGACAGTGTAAAAGTCAGACTTCTTAGTGGCAGTTGCATTAAGTACTGTGTCCTCTTAGATTATGTAAATAGATAGATAGGGGGTTCAAATATCTCAGCAGTTAACTTGTGTGTGTATGTATAAGGTAATGTAAATATGACCTGAACTACTGCTGCTTTCCATAAAGTAGCAGCCCTGATAAAGTTTTACACAGCAGGGTGAGTCCACATCAGTGTCAGACAGTTCTCCCAACATCATCTTCTCTGCAACACAAGGCTGATGTCATCCTCTATAAAGTGCGCTCACACTATAAAAGTCAAACTTCCTGAGGTGCTTGCATTAAGTACAGTGTTCTCTAGGTTGCTTTGCTAAATAGGTAGGAGGTTATAATCTCACAGCATTTGACTTGTGTGTGCATATATGTAGTTGTATAAATATGGCCTTTATTACTGCTAACCTTAATAAAGTAGCAGCCTAGAATTAATTTTACACTGCAGGGTGGGTCCATGTCAAAATCAGACACTTCTTTCCAACATCATGTTCTTTGAAACACAACTGTGATTCATCCTCTATAAAGTGCACTCACACTTCTGTGGTGGCGTTTGTGTTAAGTACTGTGTTCCCTAGATGGTATAACTACATAAGTAGGGTGCTCTAATCTCACAACAATCAATTTGTGTGTGTGATGGTGGGTCCATAGCATCACAGGAAGATTAATTCAGCAGCTGTGCTCATTTGACTCCCATTCATGAGAAGCATTTTCATCATCAGGTCAATCCCACATCCCCTTTACATTCTGTCCCCAAATGCATACTGCCTGCAACACACTGATGTGGTCATCATTTCAATATTGCACTCTCATTCAATTAAAGTCAGACATCTCCAGTGATGTGTGCGTATAATACAGTGTGTATATTGGGCCAGTTAATAGGTAGGGAGTTGAAATACAGCAGTGAGATTCTCCTGATTGTGTGTGTGTGTGTGTGTGTGTGTGTGTGTGTGTGTGTGTGTGTGTGTGTGTGTGTGTGTGTGTGTGTGTGTGTGTGTGTCTATGAATGCAAATAGCTGCATGAGTGTCTTACACCTCTTAGAATTGACAGCATTTACAATTCCACATAGCCCGTAGGAGTCATTCCTGCACACACATCTTCTTTGCATGAAACAACTGATGTCATCCTTTGCAGTGTGACTTCTCTTGTGGCATGTGTGTATAATACACTTATGAGTTGATTGCTTTAGTACATAGATAGGGAGTTCAAATACAAGAATGAATGTCATCTGTGAGTATGTGTTTCTTCTCTTACTGTCCAGAATAGGCTGAAAATGCATATATGAAGTATATCTACACAATGTGCTTGAGCTATGTGACCACTTTTCAGCTGAAATGTTAAGGTAATACACAATGGTGATGTCATCTATTGAAATATACAGTGTCACAGCTGAGAAACAAATCTGTAGTTGCAGTTGTGTTTGAGCAAACCTTTATTAGCCTGTGATGTTAGCTATATAGTTCAAATCCCGACATCACTTACAGTCAGTGTGCATGCTGTTAACAGCGTTGTCACCCACACATGCTATGTTCATGTGTAGATGTGGTTTCCTATTACAAGAGTTTATTCTACATTTCCTTTGGAAAGGTTGTATTGAAGACTGATTCTGTCATTTGAATAGATTGTCGTTCCATAACATTTGTAGTGAGACACCTCCTCAGGACTGAGGACATGATAAGATATAATGTATGTTGTTCACAAAAACGAAAGAACTTCACCAATAAATAGACTACACACTTTGAAAGTAGATCCAATATAGCTAAAAAAAGTATGGGACACCAATATTAGCGCTTTCATTCACTTTATTTGACGTGAACTTCTTCAGAAACAACTTACCCAACCATTATAACACTTTAAATAGTAAAATATCCATCACATGTTCCATGATGTAATTAATTAATTAATTCCTTAAAGATATAAACTATAAATATACTTATATGTAAATTTGTATAATACAAATATACAAATATAGTATAATACAAATATACAAATATAGTACATTACTGGTACTAACAGTAATGTAAACTTTGAGAAATGTGTAGTTTCTTCTAATAATTTAAATACTGAGACTATGAATGTGCATTCAAATAACAATGGTGGCACTAGTAATACAAGTGAAGGAGTAGTGAATGCAGTGCCTTTTTTGGTGGACAAACAAGGGAACAAGAGGGCACCTACTTGGTCCAAAGTGGTACAGAACAAGCCCAAAGGCAGGCTCAGGAACAAAAAGAGATGGTAGAAGAAAGTAGTTTTAATAACTATGATATACAAATACACAATTTATCTAGTATATCCATTTCAGTTCCTATAATAAATCTTCTTCAAAAGGGATTTACTTTTATTCCCTCTAATAACTTTAATTTAGCTAGGACCATCATTGATTTTAGACTGTCTTTGAGAAAATTGAATTTGAAATATATATTGCAAGACATTAATTGTATAACATCATATGCAGGTCCAAAAAAAGCTAGTACCTACTATCCACCATTAATTGGCACACTGCAAGTTTTTCAAAATATGTGTGAAGAAGCTAGTAGAAGTATTCAACCTGTGAAAAATGCAAACAACTTGAACGAGTTAGAAATCAGGGCTTTGAAGGAACTAAGGGAGAACAATCAAATAAGATTGATGAAAGCAGACAAAGGGGGTAAGATAGTCATTATGGATAACAGACAATACTATGAGTCTATGGAAAACTTACTATTAGATGAAAACACCTACCAAAAAGTAGACTATACTCTTATTCAGCATAATTTTCTAAAATTAGATACATGTTTGTTTGACATGTTTTGTCAGGGAGAGTTAGACTATTCAAGTTATAGTTTTTTACAAGTTGAACATCCGAAAATGGCAGTATTGTTCGGTATTCCAAAGTTACAGAAAGATATCATAAATCCTCCCTTTAGGCCTATTATATCAGCCTCCAAATCCAAGACTGAAACTATTTCTATTTGGTTGGACTATATTCTAAATCCAATTGTTCAGGCTTCAAGCCACTATTTGAAAGACTCTTGGCATTTGCTTGAATTATTGAGAGATCTAAAACCATTAGTTACAGATTTTTGTATGGCATCATTAGATGTTCAGTCATTATACACCAGTATTGATCGAGAGATAGGCATTGAATATTTGAGAGAGTATCTATCTAAACACACTGATTTAAATAATATGAAAGTTAATACTGTGTGTACGTTAATGGAACTTATATTGGACAACAATTTTTTTACATTTAATGGTAACCTTTACAAGCAAATTTCTGGTGTTGCAATGGGTGCAAGAGTGGCTCCAGCATATGCAAATCTGATAATGGCCAATTGGGAAAATACTTTTACTGATGACAGTAGTTATAGTGAAAAGATCATTTTTTACTGTCGTTACATAGATGATTTGTTGTTTCTTTGGCAAGGTACACTAGATGAATTTAATGGTTTTGTTAGTTATTTAAACAGTACCACTAATTTTTTAAAATTTTCAGTTGGTGGTTATGCACCAACTTTAAATTTTCTGGATTTGAATTTGTCCTATGACTCCATAGCTAAACAATTTTCTAGTAAGATATATAGGAAATCAACATTTGCGAATCAGTATTTGCATAAAGAAAGTATACACCCATTGCACATGAAAAGAGGAATCATCAAGGGACAATACATTAGATTGAGTAGATTGACATCTCAAGACAATATTTTTCATAATGAAATGGGAGTTTTGAAAACATTCTTTCTTGACAGAGGTTATCACGTTTCTTGGCTAGAGTCAATTGAAAGGGAAGTAATGGTGTTAAGAAATAGTAAAGCTGGACCTATTTTAACTATCTGTTCATCAGCCTCTATCAACAACATTTCAACTGTGGACAGAGAATTTAATAATGCCTTTGTTCTACCTATTTCTAATGAAATGTGGCTTATTAAAGAGATTATAGTCGAGAATTGGAAGATAGTGTTGGGAAATCAGGATCTAGCTAAAGTTATAGGTATTAAACCAAACTTTACCTTTAAGAAAGTTGTAAATCTCAAAAGTTTATTAGAGAAAAAAGTAGATACCTTAGATATGAAGAGTAAAGCCACTATTAATACTAGGGGTACATATGCGTGTTTTCACTGTAAACAGTGTAGATATATTAGTAATTCTTCTTCAGTTTATTTTTTCTCATTTAAACATCACGCATTGGTCTAAAAAATATTACACTTGCCATAGTGAGATGGTAATTTATGTTGCCCAGTGCCAGACATGTCCAAGCTACTATGTAGGAATGACTACAAGATGTTTTAAAAAAAGAATTAGTGAACACATTTTAGCTATTAAGAAAAAGGACATGACGAATGCACTGGGCAAGCATTCTAGTAATTGTAACAACTTTAAAAAGTTTGTTTTTTCAATTTTAGATAGTGTTGACAATACTATATTTACTGGTAACAACAAACTTGAGCTAGAATGTAGAGAGTCTATTTGGCAGGTGTATCTAGGAGCAGATCAGGCTCCAGGTTTAAATGAGGTAATAAATATAAAATGTTTTCTACAAATGAAGTAATTTTATTAACATTTTATATTGTTTTTATTTTTAATTTTCTTTTATGTATTGTTTATACAAATTTACATATAAGTATATTTATAGTTTATATCTTTAAGGAATTAATTAATTAATTACATCATGGAACATGTAATGGCTATTTTACTATTTAAAGTGTTGTAATGGTTGGGTAAGTTGTTTCTGAAGAAGTTCACATCAAATAAAGTGAATGAAAGCGCTAATATTGGTGTCCCATACTTTTTTTAGCTATATTGGATCTACTTTCGATAATGTATGTTGTTGTCTAAGTAAGGCATGTGTCTCAATACCAGATTATATCCACATTGTACATAATTGCTGTTCTACTGTCACAGTGACAGCAGCAGGGGGCTACGGGTGTGTTTGTGTATATCTAGCATCAGGCAATGTTGCTTGACACACAGCAGTATTCGGCCTAAGTAATTACAGAGACACATATTCCTTGATTCATACACATGATGTAATGCTTTCACATGACTACACATATGACAATTTTTGATGCACTTATACCATGGAACATTCATGGATCCCACTAAGCATCTGTTCCAAACCAGCAATGATTGACTGTAAACATTTGTGTCCTTAACTGTTCTGCATGAAAGGCATCTCTCACAATTAGACTTTGTATGTACTGAAAGACCTCTCCTATCCATTTTAACTGATAAAAAATATGGATAAATAAAGTACAGCTGATTGAATGACTTCCCATAGGTGGAGTTCAACAGCTGTGATAACAGTTCCACTGTGGCACATGTGATTAATAGCCACATTGTTAGTTAATGACTTTGTACAGCTTGAAGTTCAGTTCTGTGTGAATGTACTGACATCACACAACAGCCATTATATCATATTTGTATTATCCCTTGATATGTTGCACAAGTACGCAAATGTATCTTTGGATTTCATGGCAATAGTCATTTGTTCTGCCAATGTCATGGTGAGAGTGCTACTGTACAACATGCGTTGAGTTCTGTGCTGTACATGAAGGGGCTCCACTTACAGGTTGGTATGTGTACAAACACACCGAGAAACCCTTCTTGGCCAAGGAACATTGACATAGAACTAATCACAATTGTGTGCACATGAGCATACTCATTTAATTTCCATCAGTCTGACATGCTGATATGATATTCATTATCAGAGACCCTTTCTTAATTCACAAGTTAATTTTATTTGTTTGTTTGTTGTAGACAATACCCATAGCTACTTCCTGTGGCACATGCCAACAATACACAGGTCTGGTGAGTACATTGCATCACAGTGTGGTGTTTGCATCTGTCCTTATCAGTCTGCACAATAACTGTGTCAGGCCAGAGTATCTTACACAAGGGTATTATGTATGCCACACTCTGCTTCATTCATAACACCACACACACCTACATATGAGATGCATAACCATTAGAATATTGAAGTGCATAATTCATAGGTTCATAGGTTTATAGGTGTGTACTAGGCTAATGGCCCTGGAGCCTTTACAAGCCTAGCCCATAGAAGTGCCCCGGCATCGTGCCACCTGACGTTAGTTCCCAGTACGTCTATCAAGTAGAGCCACTGCAGTGATCCCTGGGGTGAACTTTCTATTTCCCATCCACTCTTCAAGATTTCTCTTGAAGAGGGACCAGTGCAGTACTCTGCTTGACATGTATGGAAAGTCTATTCCAGAGCATGGGCAGTCTCTGGGTTATGAACCTGTCCCTCCATCATGTTCTGTTGATTGCAGTAATGAGGGTGAGGCCTCTGGAGCATGTGGTGCAGAGGGATTTGGATTTCTTTAGATGTAGCATTTCTAACAGATCTGGGTCAGACATGGCTTTGTAAGTTAAGCAGAGATCACCTCTTAGTAGACAATATGAGACAAAGAATAGCTGGAGTTTTTTGAGTTTGTCCATGTAGGACATGTGTTTAAGGCCTAGGATCCTCTTCATGAGGTACTTTTGTGGCCTTTTCAGCTGTTGCATTTGTCTAGTGAGGTACATACAATGACTGGCCTAATGAGGGAAGAGTAGAGAGAGATGATGACCTCTTTCTTCCTGGATGCAAAACTCTTGGTAATGAGATGTGTCAGATAGAAGGACTTTCTGACCACTGTGGCAATGTGGTGGTCGAAGGAGAGGTTGCTGTCAACCTGTGTCCCCAGATCTCTTAGAATGCCTTCAGTGTTCAGTGGGCTTCCATTGATATGGTAATTATTGGAAACTGGGTTTTTCCCAAAGGGGATGATGATGCATTTTTTGGCATTAAGCTTAAGGCCATAGTTTTGACACCAGTCATTGGTCTCAGTGAGGCCTTTCTGTAGGATGTCTACATCACTTGAGGAGTTAATAATGGCTCCCAGCTTGCAGTCATCTGTGAACTTGGTCAGCCAGAGTCCCTCTGTGTTGACCCAGACTTCTGAGTAGTAGATGCCAAACAGAAGAGGACCCAGGACTGATTCCTGTGGGACTCCACTCATGACTGGTTGGCAGTCTGACTTGGGGTCTGCTACTTTCACACAGTAGGTTCTATCTGTGAGCCAATTTGTAACCCACCTAGTGATATAGGGCTTGATACCTAGTTTGGTACGTTTATCAATAATTCCTAAGTGGGGTATGGTATCAAAGGCCTTGGCCAGATCGAGGTAGGCTATATGAATTGCCTTGCCCTCATCCACAGCTCTGGTGACTGACTCAAAGAAGTCAACCAGGTTGAGCAGGCCCTATATCTTTGTTAATTAGGTCCATGATGATGTGCTCCATAGCCTTACATATCAGACTTATTAAGCTAATGGGGCAATAATTCTCAGGGTCTGTAGTCGCTCCCCCTTTATGGAGAGGGATGACTGTAGCAGTGTGCCACTTGGTAGGGACAAAGCCTGAGGTGAGGCTGTGATTGAACAGGGCACACACGTGGTGCCAGTTCACTTTGTAGTTCATGTAGAACACATCCAGGGATATTGTCGGGTTCCATGGAAGCTGTATTCTTGGCCTTGGACAATGCAGCTTTAACCTGTGCTGCAGTAATGTTGGGTGTCTGGCATTCCTTCATTATTGTGATTGGTCCTTTGGGGGGAGAGAGGGGTAAAGTGTGATCCTCCTCATATTTGTGTTAGGCTTGCTTCTGTAGTGTATGCAGTCAATACACACATTGATGGGATGGGTTTGATCCTTGCAAAAGAAGAATATGACTTTTAAACCATTCTTATTTTCCAACATGTTATATTGACAAAATGCACACTATGAAAATATCCCATAATGTATGTACTGACCTTGTGAACTGTCATCTCAACTCAGCATGTTAATGATATTCATATGGCATGCAATCCCCTCTGTTACAGTGTTAATTTGTTTAACTGCTACATCCTACAATATCATGTCTGCTTTTATTTACCTAGATTTTTGCTCAGGAATTGTGACCGCCATCAATTAGTATGACATACGTTTTGCAAAATGTTATTACACAATTGTCTTTGTGACATAAGCACCTTCACATCAACTATCTGACTATAATTTCAACATTTTCCCTCTCCTTTTACATATTTCTGTATACATCTCTTTGATTTCTGTGCATATTGCCCTCAGTATACTTTCCCTGCCTGGTAACCCATCTTTTGTTGTTTCCCTTGCTGTGTACCCTCCCACCAACTTATTTCTGCATTCCTGCTTCATTTATTTGCACATTGCACTCAGTACACTCTTCCTGCCTCGTACAGCTTGCATTATGTGCCCTATGTAACTCTTCATTTTGTCCATGCAGGCATGCTTAACAGGTTTGCCTGTAGTTGCTTACTGCGTGTGCTTGTGCTGCTCAACACATTTTCCTGGCTGTCAACACTGTTGCTGGCCATGAAAACATGCTTGCATTTGTGTTAGCATGATGAGCAGGGTGCATATGCAACTAGCATTGCTGCATATCATGCTAACAGTGTAAACATTGTGTAGATTCACATGAAGCCTACACGATTGTTCATGAATTCCACAGAATATATTTTATTGAACATCACAGGCTGAAATATTTTCACCTGAAGCAAGCTTGGGTAAAAAAAAATCATTGACAATGAAGTTTTATGGATAGAAGTATTATAAAACACATAGACCTTATTTCTTCCATAGCAGCTCTATGGATCTTGTACACCCAAACGATTACTGTAACAGACTATTGAAAGAGCTGACATTATTAGATTGTTAACTATATATATATATATATATATATATATATATGAATCTACTTCACTTACCCGAAAAACCACATCGCCAACATTAACTTCACTGAGATGAGATGAATACACCGACAAACGAGAAGACCGACATCCGGAACACCAACATTCCGACCTGATGTAAGTAACTGCTTGGCTGTCCCGAAAAAAAGAAACAAAAAAAAAAAACAAAAACTAAACCCAGCCATGTCAAGGGCAAACCTCCCCCACACCCCCCCATGTAGATGGCTTTGCCTCTCACGCCCTCCTAACTAAATATACCAACTCTGAGATTGCACTACCGTGGGGGTAAGGGGCAAAGTTCAACAGGATGGCCAAACGGTTACTTACCTCGGATCAGAATGTCTGTGATCTGGATGTCGGTCTTCTGGTTTGTCAGTATATTCATCTCGGTGAAGTGAATGCCGGCGATGTGGTTTTTCAGGTAAGTAAAGTAGACCTATATATATATATATATATATATATATATATTTATATGTACACATCTCTCTCTGTAGATATATATATATGTGTGTGTGTATATATATATATATATATATATATATATATATATATGTATGTATATATCTATATATATATATATCTGTATATATATATATATATATATATATATATATATATATATATATATATATATATATATATATATATATATATATATCTATATATATATATATATATATATATATATATATATATATATATATATATATATATATATATATATAAAATAAACTGTGCAAGGGGCAACCCCCCCCCCCCCGTAGACCTATGTGTGGACTTCTTCAGACCAACATGCACCTTTACTTACATGTATAACTCCAAAGCTACATGCACTCAGGGAAAAGGCCATGCCCCATTCCCAAGGCTATCCAGTCTCACAGTTAATGTATGCTGTGCTCTCCAAATCACTTAAATTTGTCTGCTTGAATGGCTGACCTTACAACAACTGAGCTTGCACATAGAACCTCATCGGCAATATACTATTACAAGACTTAATTTTATAGGAGAATATGTTGAATTCATCTGTCTGATAAACTCCATTCTACATTCTCCAAAGATGATGCCATAATACCAACAGAAAATGACTGACTTTAATAATTGGCTTAGCTACTGGTGTCACTCCAAGGGGGCCCAATGTTTGTCTGGCTGGGAGAACATGATTAACAGGCCACGCTGCTTTGCCAGGGATGGTCTGCACCTGTCACCAGTAGGCTTTCAGATACTAGTCAAATCAATAACTGCACATATATTGGCATTTTTAGGCATTGCTAAACAGATAAACCTTCTAACATAGCAAAATCTACTCATATTAAACTAAAGGTATTACTACTGAATGCCAGGGGTATCAACAACAACTATGCTACCTGGAAGAACTCCTCACCCTGGAGAATGCTGATGTCTATGCAATTACTGAAACACTGAAACTTGATTTAAAGCTGTAGAAAACACCCAAGCAGTGTAAGGCTGTAATGCTTTCCATACGTTCAGACCACCCACTGCACATGAAAGAAGAAAACTTGGAGGTTTATCCATCTATATAAAAGATAACCTCACCTAAAGACTGATCAAACAATGGGTCTATATTAGAATATCAAATGTTCTAAATATCGAATGCTCTAAAGAGCGTAAATGAGGGACCTCAAAGTGCTTTTTTAGAGATCTCAGTACAGTGAAGATGAGAATATTTGCCCTTTCCTCACTGTAGTGTGATCTTGGAGTTGGAATATATATTTGGGGTGGGGTCACAGCCCCCCACAATAACAATTTCGAGGTCCTGCATTTACACTCTTTAGAGCATTTGATATTTAGAACATTCGATGTTCTAATATAGATCCCAAACAATATAACATTCTTGAGCTACTCTATGTCCAAATAACCATAGATAAAATCCCTTACCATATTCTTGCTAGCTACAGCTCCCCCACCATGACCCAGTAAAACCATACTTTATACTGAATGTACTAAAATCTCTTACCATTCAGTCCAACACCATACTCATGGGTGATTTCAACTACACCTACATTTTAACTGGGAAGCTTACATGACCACTAACATGCAGGATTAAAGATTTTAAGACTTTGTCAGTGCAAATTTCCCACAACAGCTAGTCTGCACTCTCAATAGGGGTACAGATATCCTAGACCTGGTACTCACAAATGGACTTTTTAAAACATCGAATGTTCTAATATCGATCCCTATTCAATGAATGCTGACAATATCGAACATGCAGAACAGCAAATTTTTTCCCAGGGAAAAAATTTGCTGTTCCGACACACATACACACAACACAAGCACACCAAACAAACAGCAATCCACACACATACACCTAAAATCCTACATCTAATCCTACACTAAACTATACATACACCACTAGCTAACCACTTATCTTAACCCAAACCCTAACCCTAAGGTCCGTCACTATCGCACACTTACCTCACTCGCGCCCTGACCCTAACTCACCTACTGCACCCTAACCCTCATGTCCACACAATCGCACACTTACCTGACCCTTGCCCTAACCCTAACTCACCTACCCCGCACCCTAACCATCACGTCCACACAATTGCACACTTACCTGATCCAGACCCGTAACTCTCCACCACAGTGCTGAAAATAGCGAAGCCACAGGAACGGCCAACCGAATTCCTTCCCTAGGAAGAAATTCGGTGTTCCGCAGCTTCGCTATTTTCAGCATTCGCTGAATAGGGGTCAATATTAGGAATTTCAAATTTATGAAACTTCGATGTTCTAATATAGACCACTCACAACCATGGGGGAGTGATGCACCCAAGAAGCACAAAGGACTACACAAGTACAGTGATTTCAAAGGCCAAAAATCCAATCCAAAGAAGAAAAAGCAAGCCAGCACCCCCCCCCCCAAGTGTAATGTCCTCACTAGTTAGAACAGATCACAAATAAATCTTCTTTAAAATAAATATAAAGCTAGAACCCCAGTCTAACCCCAGAAACTTTAAGAACTTTTCTAAGGCTTACTCCTATTATGTGATGACATAGCTAATTTCCAAGCTCCCCCAAACCCCAGAAAATATGGAGGCCTATGCAGAGGTGTACACAATAGCACTATACAACCATATAAACATCTACACAGAAATAGCATTACCACACAGAAATAAACCTAGGTTAAACTACAAAAACAAGCCACCCTAGTGGACCCCTGATATAAATAGGTTGTACAACAAAAGAAAGATAATCCTATCCAGAAGTAGGAGAGGACATGCACAACAGGGCAAAAACTCTCTTGTTAGTTTAAATAAGCAAATCAGGGGACTAGTCAAGTCTTCAAAAGCCAACTTTGAGGCAAACAATAGCCTCTTAAGCAAAGGATAACCATAAGGCGTTTTTCAGTTATTTCTGCAATCAGGGGACTAGTGCATTCATACTCAAATCATGTCTCATCTTCTTAATAATAACCTCCTGCCCAAGTCACAACATGGAATCCACCCCTATCACAGCACCTCCACTGCTCTGCTATCCTTTACTAACACTGTTAACCAGTGTAGGAATAATGGTCTCATTGTGTCCTCTACCTTCCTTGACCTGTCAAAGGCATTTGACACGGTATCTCATGTCAAACTTCTAAACTCTCTAACAGAGTTTAACCTAAGTAATCCCACTGTCAACTGGTTTAAAAACTACCTTTCAGGATGTAAGCAAGCTGTACTATTGCAAAACATTATATCCTTCCTACTTCCCATAAATCTGGGTGTTCCTCAGGGATTCAGCCTCGGCCCACTTCTGTTTGCACTCTTCACAAACAAATTATACACTGCCACTGCACAAGCCTCCCTTGTCCAGTATGCAGACGATTCCACCTTAATATGTGCTGAACCTTCTCTCCAAAAACTACAGAATATAACCCAAGAAGCTTTCTCAGAAGTGGAAAAAGGGTTATCTGACTCAGTACTCATTCTTAATCCAAACAAAACAAAACTTATGCGATTTTTCCCTAGTAAACCACCATACCCTCCACCCCCTTTCTCCATATCGTCTGCTAATCTCACTATAATCTCTCCTGTACCCCATACAAAACTCTTAGGTGTCATTATCAACTGCTCTCTCAGATTTGACCTACACATAACCCAGACCATTAAAAAAGTAAATAAAAAGCTTGGTAGCCTATACAGAAATAAACAGTATCTAAGTAAAAGTACTAAAACTACCCTCGCTACTACTCATCTAGTCTCCATTCTTCTTTACGCCTCACCCATTTTTACTAATCTAAATAAGGGTCAGCTGACAAAATTGGAAAGCTGCTACAATAAAATGGCCAAATTTGCTACTGACCTCAAGTGTAGAGAACACCATTTCTCTGCACTGAGACACCTGAATTGGCTCGAACTACCCAACCTACTTACTTATAACCAACTTGTTACACTGCACAACCTAATGAACTAACCTGATAAAATCCCTGCTCTACAGGCTCTAGTGCAACCCTATAGCAGCACTTGCCCTCTTCACTCAACTAATGAGCTCTATTAACAATTTCCAAAACTAATAACATAGCTGGTCAGTCCCTCTGTTCAGGAAGTACAACCAGGCACTAGAACTCCCTCCCCATGGACATTTGATTAATTACTGATAAACACCACTTTAAAAAAGAAATGAAGTCTCTTTTTCATAAATCCAAACTGTGTAACTGTCCATCTCCCCCTTAGCAACCATCACCACATCTCTCTCCCTACAGCTCTAATGCTACTCACAAAGGTACTAAGCCTATTCTCACCTTAATGACTTTAGCATCCCACTCAAACATTTCTGAGAATATAAGTAGAGATTTATATATTCTCAAAGAACTAAACTGTTACGGTTCAGCCCTCACTGTTGTGCATAATTTCCTCCTGCACTGTATATGACTGATGTGATACAATCTTTATGTTTGGTTATTCTCTACATTATGTCTATGACTAATATGATATAATCTGATGTAATAATACTATATTATCTGAATGTATTATGTACTGCTTGCTTACTAAATGTTTGCAAATCTTGTGGAGCTTTTCTCCCTGGGCCTCCAATGAAAAAGGACCTGTGTATGTATGTATGTATGTATGTATATATATATATATATATATATATATATATATATATATTTATGTATGTATATATATATATATATATATATATGTATATATATGGGAACACTTTACTTTACATGCTCGAAATATTAAAATATCGAATTTTAGAATTTCGAGCCTGTAAAGTCAAACAGACGGAAATCTTGAACCTGGAAAAGTCGAATGCAGAATGCTGAACCTGCGGTATGGATAGGTCTTAGGTGTTAGGTCTTCTTCTTCTTCTTTCAGCTGCTCCCGTTAGGGGTCGCCACAGCGGATCAACTGTTTCCATTTCTTCCTGTCCTCTGCATCTTGCTCTGTCACACCAACCACCTGCATGTCCTCTCTCACCACATCCATAAACCTTATTTTAGGCCTTCCTCTTTTCCTGTTACCTGGCAGCTTCATCCTTAGCATCTTTTTCCCAATATACTCTGCATCCTTCTTCAGCACATGTCCAAACCAACGTAATCTTGCCTCTCTGGCTTTGTCTCCAAACCTTCCAACCTGGGCTGACCCTCTAATATACTTATTCCTAATCTTGTCCATCCTTGTCACACCCAGTGCAAATCTTAACATCTTCAACTCTGCCACATCAAGCTCTGACTCCTGCCTTTTTGTCAATGCCACTGTCTCCAACCCATATGACATAGCAGTCTCACTACCCTCTTGTAGACCTTCCCTTTCACTCTTAATGGTACTCGTCTGTCACAAATCACTCCTGATACTCTTCTCCACCCACTCCATCCTGCCTGTATTCTCTTCTTCACCTCTCTTCCACACTCACCATTACTCTGAACTGTTGATCCCAAGTATTTAAACTCACCCACCTTTGCCACCTCTACTCCTTGCATCCTCACCATTCCTCTATCCTCCCTCTCATTCACACACATATATTCTGTCTTAGTCCTGCTGACCTTCATTCCTCTTCTCTCTAGAGCATATCTCCACCTCTCCGGGGTCTCCTCCACCTGTTCCCTACTCTCACTACAGATCACAATGTCATCTGCAAACATCATAGTCCACGGGGACTCCTGTCTGATCTCGTCTGTCAACCTGTCCATCACCATTGCAAATAAGAAACGGCTCAGAGCTGATCCTTGATGTAATCCCACCTCCACCTTAAACGCATCCGTCACTCCTACCGCAGACCTCACCGCTGTCACACTACCCTCATACATATCCTGTACCACTCTTACATACTTCTCTGACACTCCCAACTTCCTCATACAATACCACAACTCCTCTCTAGTCACCCTGTCATATGCTTTCTCTAAGTGCACAAAAACACAATGCAACTCCTTCTGACCTTCTCCATCAACACTCTCAGAGCAAACATCGCATCTGTAGTGCTCTTTCCTGGCATGAAACCATACTGCTGATCACTAATCATCACCTCCCTTCTTAACCTAGCTTCCACTACTCTTTCCCATAACTTCATACTGTGACTGATCAGTTTAATCCCTCTGTAGTTACTACAGCTCTGCACATCATCCTTATTCTTAAAAATCGGTACCAAAACACTTTTTCTCCATTCCTCAGGCATCCTCTCACTTTCCAAGATTTCCTTAAACAATCTAGTTAAAAACTCCACTGCCATTTCACCTAAACACCTCCATGCTTTCACAGGTATGTCATCTGGACCAACAGCCTTTCCATTCTTCATTTCTTCATAGCTATCCTTAATTCTTCTTTGCTCATCCACTGCACTTCATGTTTCACTATCTGCACATCATCCAACCTTCTCTCCCTCTCATTCTCTTCATTCATCAGCCCCTCAAAGTACTCTTTCCATCTGCTCAACACACTCTCCTTGCTTGTGAGTACATTTCCCTCATAATCCTTTATCACCCTTACCTGCTGCACATCTTTACTAGCTTGGTCCCTCTGTCTAGCCAATCAGTACAGGTCCTTTTCTCCCTCCTTAGTGTCCAACCTTTCATACAACTCTTCATACGCCTTACCCTTAGCATTTGCCACCTCTCTCTTTGCCATGCATCTCACCTCCTTGTACTCTTGTCTACTTTCTTCATCTCTCTGACAATCCCACTTCTTCTTCACCAACCTCTTTCTCTGTATACTCTCCTGTACTTCTTCATTCCACCACCAGGTCTCCTTGTCTTCCTTCCTCTTTCCAGATGTCACACCAAGCACCTTTCTAGCCATCTCTCTTACTAGCTCTGCTGTAGTAACCCAGCTATTCGGTAACTCTTCATTGCCACCCAGTGCCTGTCTTAACTCTTCCCTGAACTCCACCTCACAATTACCCTTTTTCAATTTCCACCATTTGAACCTTGGTGCTGCCCTCACACTCAACCTCCTCTTCTTGATCACCAGTGTGATCCTACAAACCACCATCCCATGCTGCCTAACTACACTTTCCCCTGCCACCACTTTACAGTCTCCAATCTCTTTCAAACTGGCCCTTCTAGATATAATCCACCTGTGTGAATCTTCCTCCACTCTTGTATGTCACCCTATGCTCCTCCCTTTTGTTAAAATATGTATTCACCACAGTCATGTCCATCCTTTTCGCAAAATTCACTACCATCTGACCTTCTGCATTCCTTTGCTTAACACCATACCTACCCATCACTTCCTCATCCCCTCTGTTCCCTTCACCAACATGCCCATTGAAATCTGCTCCAATTACCAGTCTCTCACCCTTGGGTACAGTCATCACCACTTCATCCAACTCACTCCAAAATTTTTATTTCTCATCCATTGCACACCCAACTTGTGGAGCATATGCACTAACAACATTTATCATTACACCATCAATTTCCAACTTCATAAACATCACTCTGTCTGACACTCTTTTCACCTCCAAAACACGCTTAACATACTGTTCCTTCAGGATAACCCCAACGCCATTTCTCCTCCCACCCACACCATGATAAAACAATTTGAATCCACCTCCGATACACCTAGCCTTGCTCTCCTTCCATCTGGTCTCTTGCACACACAATATACGAACCTTCCTTCGGTCCATCATATCAGCTAGCTCTCTCCCTATACCAGTCATACTGCCAACATTCAAAGTTCCGACCCTCACTATCACAGTCCTAGACTTTACCTGCCTTCAGGCATGCCTTCCCCCTCTTCTCCTCCTTCGGCCAACAGTAGCCCAATTTCCGCCAGCACCCTATTGGCCAACGCATTAGGTAAATGTACTTTTTTAGGGTTTTGGGGAGGGTTTGTGTGTGTTTGAGTGTGTTGGGATGTTTGAGGTGTGGGTTAGGGTAGGTGTTGTGCAGTGTGAATGTGTTAGTGTTGGGAGTGCTGGTGTTCATGTGTATGTGATGTGTGTTTGTGCGGGGGGGGGTGTGTGTGGAATGTGCTGTGCTGGGTTGCGTGTTTTATGGAGTGTTGTGTGACCTTGGAGTTAGTATATATAAGTAGGGGGGTGTGGTGGGCTTGCCCCCTTGCATATACTAAGGGTAGGTGTGTGTATGTGTTTGGTTGTGTGCATGTATGTTATGTTTGCTGTAGGGAAGTGTTGGGAGGTATTTTCGTTAGTGCATGTATGTGTTTTGTAGTGTGTGATGTGTGCTTTTCGGGATTTTGTGGAGTCGCGATTTTGGGTGTCGGGTTTATGTATGTTTGGTGTTTAGGGTATTCAACTCCATGATTTCGAGATACTGCAATTCGATATTGCAGCATTTCGAGATTATGAAGTGAATCCATATATATATATATATATATGTATATATATATATATATATATATATATATATATATATATATATATATATATACACATATATACATATGTATAGGTAAAATCAGAAAGTTGAATACTCATTTGGTAGAACAGTTTGTGTGAGTTTAAAAGTAGTGACTGCTCATATTTGTGAAGATAATGTAGTTCAATTGAAGTTATATGTAGCACAGGAAAGTACAAGCATGCAGTAAAATTAAGGTTTGACTGAAGAAGTGTTGCTGTGAAGATGTGGAAGACCCCATTATACATGTTAGTGTGAATGTACGAGTGGTCATTGTTTAGGATTAGAGCAAGGGTTTGGAAAGGGAAGAGATTTTGCGTTATGCTTTTCTAGTGGTGTGTGTGCGTGTACGTGTGTGTGTGTGTGTGTGTGTGTGTGTGTGTGTGTGTGTGTGTGTGTGTGTGTGTGTGTGTGTGTGTGTGTGTGTGTGTGTGTGTGCGTGTGTGTGCGTGTGTGCGTGTGTGTGTGTGTGTGTGTGTGTGTGTGTGTGTGTGTGTGTGTGTGTGTGTGTGTGCGCGTGCACTCATTTGTTCTGTTAGTGAAAGGGTTTTAGTAATGTTATTTGCAGGGCTGGGGTTGGGGTCAGGTTTATGGGTAGGCTTAGGGTCAGCACACATGAGGATAGTGGAGCAGGGAAGAGGATCACTGCAGCTGAAACCACAAGTCTTTACAAAAATAGTGCAGTTTTTATATACAACTGCAGATAACAGAGGTTCCTCCAAACAAAAGTCTTGTGATTTTAACTAAATATCCACTATCAGTATCTTTAGTTCAGTGTTCCATTCCTGGGAAACAGTCTCTGATAGTAGTTCTCTGAGAATTGCTTCTCATAGGAATATTTTTCAACTTTTTTTCCAAGGTTGTTTTTCACTTAGTTTTGATCTCTGCCCTAAAGCTGCTGCTCTGGATATTACGTTCTCTTTACCTTGTACAACCATTGTCTGGGCTTGTCTCAGCTCCTTTTTATACTCTTTCTAAGGGCTAATTCAACAATCCTCCTTTTCTGCAATAAGGCCCCTCTCTACTCTGACAGCAGTAGATAAAACTGAGCAAAATGCTGACTATAGCTCAAAAAAACAGACCTGTCTTTGCACATGTTTGGGTAACAGACATTGTTTGTACTGCTATGTACACATTCAGGGTCAAAATATCATGTTTACAGCCATTGAAATAGTTTAGACACTTAGTTTCATACCCATTGGATGGTCTATCTGCCCCAAACAAGCTATATTTCTATTGGGTCAATCCAGGACAATGCAGCCTTCCAGCCTTGAATGTCTGTATCCCATATAATGCAGTGAAGAGAATTGTCCAGTTTAACCTCTGTACTATTATCTTCAGTCCATGTACTGGGCCACTGTGACCTTTAATAATGCTGCTATTCTCTGCTCTGCAAAATCACCCCAACTTCCATTCTTTCCCACCGGCCCAAGAACTGACACTGTGGCAATGTTGCATCCACTTTGTAACCCCTCTATTACATTTAAGGCATTTGCTTACTACTTCCTGTATGGCCTTTCTTCAATGTTCTGGCATTTTGTGGGACTGTAACCTAACCCCTCCCCCCAAATAGTATTACCACAGTTTTGAATCAAATTTACTTAATCAGGCAGTTCTGAAAGCACCTTCTTGTTTCCTATCAGAAAATTCCTTATTTCGTGTTTCTGTGCCTTAGACAGTGTTACTTACTTGGACTGTTGGCATAGAGATTACTTTTCTTTCTTTGCCACATTCACTGATCTCCTCTGCTAAATTAATTATAATTGTTTGTGCTTCCCTTCACAGTTTTAAAACAGTATTATGTTATAGGTGTTTTGGTCTTCTCCTATTATTGCCTAAGTTTGCAGTTTACCTCAGTTATTTTCTTTTTTTTTTCTGAAATGCACCCGGCCATTTAGTCAAAAATTAATTTTCTGCTGTGGGAATCAAATCTGTCATCTGGTCTCCAGTTTTAATTTCCATAGACCTTGTATTCATATTACACAACCTTTATTATATAGCTACATTACCTTTAACTTGATATGACAGGACTAGCCTTTCTCTTGCCTTTAACTTGATATGACAGGACTGACTATCCTTTCTCCTTGGACTGAGATCTGCTCTGGTCCTTTGGCAAAGATGGCCAACAGAGTTTTGGTTGCTGAAATCTTTCAGCTGTGCATTTTACTAAAACAGATATTCCCTTTCTAATTTAGCTTTTATGGCTACAGGTATACAAAAACGACTAGCTTCTTTGGATTCATGCATAGTGCTAGACAGAAATGCAATCAATGGCAAAATTTGCAAATCAAATTTGCCAAAACTATTTTAATTAAATTCAGTACAAGTATTTTGTGAAGGGGTGCAAGCTCCCATGTTCCTTCTGAGAGACCCCTACACTCCCAAACATATCTATACCAGCTCTGAGGTAATATATCAGTGGGAAAGGATGAAAATTCCAGTATTAAAGCATGTTTGGGCAAATATGACTTGCACAGTTTACCACCGCTGGGATCACTGCTATGTATTGACATGTTTCTCTTTCTTTACTAGTACCACAACCATTTTTTTTTCACAGAAAAGGCTGTAAACCCATTCTGCAGTTTGCGCTGCAACTTATCTTGTCTTCTGAAGACATGATTATTTGTCCAGTTTTCAGAGTTTCTGATAATCTTCATTATCACTATTACATGTGCTTTTCAAAGTGCTTTACTTCCGGACACCTGCCTTACTCATGTTGTTTACATTTGTCATTAAATTTACTGCACTGTTTTTGTTCACGAAGATTAACAGCAGCCTGTGAAATTATTTTATCTTATCCATTAGAACAACTTTGCTACACTCACAGAACTATTGTTTCTGGTTTTACTTGCAGCACTTTAAAACACGCTGCAACCAACAATTGTTTGTTGGCCTTCTAATGTTAAGTTTAGTTTTAATTGTTGATACAGGTACATATACCTGCATGACACAAATGCTGCTCACCAGCCTCTGCTAGACAACAGCAGCCCACATTCTTTCCCAAGGTAGGCAACCTGGATTTGGCTGCTCACACTCACCACAACAGATGCTCCCTCAGCTTTGCTGGTGATTATTTGATCCTGGATCTCCTACCCTGTAGATGGATGCCTGACCCTACGCTAGTGGGTCACTTTACACATCATATTTTAAGATATTAGGACAATGAAAAAATACACAGTGAGGTACTTGTAGCTCTTTGCTCTTTCTCATCCGTTGTGGCTTTTCTATTGACTGTGATGTATAGCTGCTTTCATTCCTTTATTCTGGGGTCATACAACTACTGCTCCTTTGGAATTTCACAGCTGTTTTAGTTTGCAGTCTCAAGCGTGATGAAACCTTGCAACAATAATAGAAACAGACTGACTTGAGGAGCAAAGTGACCTAATTTTTTTTAAATAATTATATTTAAATAATACTTTGTGACAAAAGATAAAGCTGCTTCTGCCAGGGTATTTACAACATAACAAAGAACCTAAAGCAGGTATGGTAACTGGAAGAAAGTTTCAGACACAGCAGATACCTGTCCAGTGATTCTCAAAGTTATCAGTAATGTAGAGTTCTGCCATTGCAAGTAAATGTAAAAAGATATGCATAACAGTGACAATTAAAATCATTTCAGTACAAATGCTGCCATCAAGGCATTTTCAGTTAGAACAAAACAAAAATTATTAATGCTTATCTGAATAACAGAGGTAAGGTGGGGCAAAGTGGACAGCTGCTCTGACTGCAAAGTGCTAGGTGGGTGTGATCATATGATTCCAATCACTCTACAGTGCCAACTGGCAATATTAGAAATAAATGCTTGTATTACATTTGCATTTTCAGTAAAATAATGAGTGCTGTAGCACTATGTGTGTGAGATAAACAACAGCAGTAGAAGCAAAAGAAGAAAAAACATTATATATAGGTTTATTATCATATTTTTGAAAATGCTTCTATCAAATGACCATAATGACAATGGAATATGTCAATACCCAAACTTCCTGGTTTGACGAGTTCGACATAGCAAAAGACAGTCACCCATGCTATGCACATTAATGTACCGTTACACTCAATGGTGAATGGTATGTTAATTGTACTTTTTTGCAGGGGGGGGGCTATGCCCCCCACCCCTGCACATTAAATATACCAACTCCAAGATTGTACTACAGTGATGAAATGGCTAATTCCCTGCTCCTCACTGAACCACAACCTCCTTACACAATGTCATACCCAAAATATCAACCTACACTACCCATTCGCTGTAGTGTAGTCGATCGTTTTTGGATCGACATTATACTGACTTAGAAACTGCAAGTCAACCACATGCTGGTCGACCGATGCAATTTCCAAAGATTATATATATATATATATATATATATATATATATATATATATATATGAGAGAGATTGAGAGAGAGAGAGAGAGAGAGAACATAAACAAAGCTCAACACTACTAACTTCAAATACCTTTATTTGGTGAAAATAATCTAGCTTCAGTTTACAACAGACCCACCATTTTGCCAAAATGTCTTTTTCAGCATAGACGTTAGTAGTGATGGACATTGTGTTTTTTCT
The DNA here is from genome assembly GCF_019279795.1 of Protopterus annectens. Lineage (NCBI taxonomy): Eukaryota > Metazoa > Chordata > Ceratodontiformes > Protopteridae > Protopterus > Protopterus annectens. The sequence goes on along the minus strand of NC_056735.1, from coordinate 1,980,441,458 downwards.
ATTTAGTTAAACCACCATCTGTTTGAACCTGTTTGTGTACTTTGGTGTGTTTATAATATATATATATATATATATATATATATATATATATACATATATATATATATATAAATATATATATATATATATATATATATATATATATATATATATATATATATATATATATATATATATATATATATATATATATGTATGGGTCTACTACGTTAGAACGACAGTCCACAACGCCGACACCACAAGAATGAAACCACAAAAACATGAAAGTTCACATGCCCGACAAACCACAATGCCGACAGTCAACAAAACAAAACATTCGCTGTTCCACACAACACACACACAACACAAGCACACCAGCAACCTAAAAACCTACATTACACCTTACACACAACTATCTATGCACTAACCTTTACCCAAACCCTAACCCTAAGGTCCGTCACTATCGCACACTTACCTTACCTGCACCCTAACCCTAACTCACTTAATCCACCCCTAACCCTCAAGTCCCTCACTATCGCACACTTATCTTACCCGTAACCTAACCCTAACTCACTTAATCTGCCCCAACCCTCAAGTCCCTCACTATCGCACACTTACCTTACCCCACACCCTAACCCTAAGTCCCTCACTATCACACACTTACCTTACATGCACCCTAACCCTAAATCCCTCACTATCGCACACACACCTTACATGCACCCTAACCCTAAATCCCTCACTATCGCGCACTTACCTTATCGGTGTTTTCGCTGTCGGGATTCTGGTTTGTTGGTTATCTGCTCCGTCGGGCTTCTGGCGTCAGTGATTTCATTGTCGATCTTCTGAGCTTTCGTTCTAATGTAGGGAACCCATATATATATATATATATATATATATATATATATATATATATATATATATATATATATATATATATGCACGTGTGTTTGTGTTTGTGTGTGTGCATATGTATTTATTTTTTTGAGTTTCGGTTTATAATTGTTCCATAATTTATTTATTTATTTATTTATTTACATTTGTTGACCGGGAGTGTCCGACTGGGCATAGGTCCATTTTCAGCGGAGGCCTGGGGAGAAAAGCTCCACACATAAGGTATTTGAAGAGGATGGTAACTTTTGAGAAAATAAAAAATCAGCATGATTTTCATTTCTAAAAGATGATATGATTTCATACTTGAATAAATTTTCCTTTCAGAAAGGACCACTTTGATAGAATTTAAAATAGGGATTCAAAGGAGTACACTGCTTGAATTCTAATAAAGGTATTTTGTGTTTCGATTTTTTTTTGTTTGTTTATTGTTTGAGCAGTTGTTAAAAGCAAAACTTAATTTCTCATCTTTATCCTACTAATAAGAAAGCACCTTTAGGCAAGAAAGTAAGAAATTTTGACATCCACCATTGCACTCATAAGAAATGCTTGCCGAGCCTTAAGTCATCATACTAGAAGATGGAAGAATGGAGGAATTGGTTTTCCTCACCTTTGTTTGTTTGCATTAGTTTTGGTTATTAAAACAACTGCTTATTAACTGAATTTTACTTAATCAGCCATTTGGAAGAAACTGCATGAATCAGTTTAGCTATCTCATAAGAATAACATTTCTTAATATTATTCTCAAATAAATAATAAAATCAAATGGTTGACAATAATTTTTTTATTAAACCTTTTAATAATCAAACACATTTCAATTATATTAACGATATATTAAACATATTTACAAATTTTATTTGTAAATTATTTCGAAATTAAGCTTTTCGCCTTATTTCCTAGAGCCTTCACATCTGGCTGTATGGAAAGTTTTGATTTACAGAAGATGCTGAGTTTCAAAGACAGGGACTTATTTTATTGGAATCCGTTCTTAGAAGAAAATGAATGACTAAATATAGATTATTTAATGCATCAGTTTGTCTCAGACATAAATAATTTGCTTATTCTACAGGACTGTAGACAATACTTATTACTGAAACTGAGATTATGCAACATTCTTCTGGAAAAGAATATCCACCCATAATTAATTGTCTTAACATTCTTGAAGCTAAACTAATATTGATGACATGGAATCTTATCTTCTTATTATTTATATATTATTGAAAACATCTAAGTGCTTCATAAATGGCTATGTTTGGAGCCATGCTATTCAAATAAGCAACTCATCTTTAACTTTGTTTGATAAGAATATGAATTTGTCATTCACACATAAAACTATGGGGGGGAATTTAATAAAGCCTACAAGTTTTTTTTTTTTTTTTTTTATGTAGACATAGTGCCACGTTGCTAACATGGCCGTGAACATTTTTAGATTCAGTCAGTGCTGCCGAGCAGCTCACATGTGCACACCAACACGGAAACTTTTGTGGCATGCAAATCACCTCATAAGCAGGTGAATCTCATACAAATGAGGCAGGTATAATGATCCAGCAAGCAGTTAGGCAGCCCTGCAGACACTATGTCAGTGTCTATAGTGTACACAGACAAATTCCATGTACAGGACTGTAGGCAGACAAAAGGGGCTGTAAAAATGTAGGTAGATAGACAGAAATGGCATAGCACACACAGATATGAGCAAAACTATCATCTGTGTGTTCCAAAAATTACAATAAATATGTTAAAATAATTTTTTTTAAATAATCTTGGCATGTTTGTACTGCATGCTGCAGTGCGCAAACATGCCTTAATAAAAAAAAAAAAGAAAATGTGGAAAAACAAAATATTAATATCATGAGACAGAAATGGATTACAGGCACTGTGTGCAGTATCTACAATGGTGCATTGGTGGTGTGGCTAATGTGGAAGGGCTTGAAGGCATGTAGTATCCAAGTTGTGAGCACAGATCCCTATGCAAATGAGGTGGAGTTACTGAATTGCATAATGGGGTAATCATGTCTGCAGATCCCCTCCATGTAGGTAGAGAACCGTGTTGGGGTCCACAGAAGAGGCAGCTGACATCAGGAGAGGGTGTGCCCACCAATTTCTGAGCTGATTGGAGCATAGCTGCTCTTGTTTGCCCAGTGCACCACCATGCTGAACATGCAAGTTTGGGTGTGTGTGTGTATGTGTGTGTGTGTGTGTGTGTGTGTGTGTGTGTGTGTGTGTGTGTGTGTGTGTGTGTGTGTGTGTGTGTGTGTGTGTGTGTGTGCACTGACTACAAATCAGTGTTTACCTACAGGTTATGCATTTGCATGGTGTGCCGCAGTGTTTGGAGTATCTAAAAGGCCAATGATGTACAATTAGTGTTGATCCATTCTTAACTTAAACTAGGACCATTAAATGATGTCAGCGATATATTAGGCCGGTACATTGCATCATAGGTATCCAATCATGCAGGCAGCATCTACAGTAGAGCATTATAAAGTATGCATACACCCTGCAATCTGATTTTTCCCCCACACTCTGCACCATTGGAGTACAGACTTGGGAATTTTAACTGAAAGAATGCTAGGGGCTGCTGCAGGTCTGCTACATTTGTATGTGCTAGATACTGAGGTCAGTGCTGCTGCTGTTGCTGACAATAGGCCTAGGCAGAAAGAAGAAGAGTATTCAGGCCAAGGGTAACCTTCTACGAGCTACATGAGCTGGAGATTATAGACCACTACAGGGTGGACAAGGACATACTACAAGAACTCACTGAGCTCTACCACCCTCAACTCAGGCCCAAAGCCAACAGAGCGGAACCAATACCAGTGGAAACAAAGGTATGTGTACCCCTTAGGATAACAGCAACAGGTACCTTCCAAAGATCAACTGGGGAAGTGATGGGGGGTCTCACAGGCATCAGCATCCAGGGTACTCCACCAGTTCCTGGATGCCATGCTACCACATGTCAGTGAACACATATATTTTCCACTCACCCCTGAGGTGAGGGCCAGCAATATGCAACACTACTACCATGTAGCACACTATCCTGAGGTACTCGGTGCCATAGATTGCACTCATGTACATATCAAGGCCCAGTGAGGAGTGTAGAATCTATGTGAACTGCAAGGGGTACCACTCCATCAACTGCCAGGTCATGTGCAATGCCCAGGGCATTATCATCAATGTGTGTGCTGGCATCCCTGGCAGTTATCACAACTCCCATATCTGGCACACATCACAGCTGTACCAGATGTTTACTATGGGGGACATCCCATATGACCATTTAGTGGGTGATGCTGGCTACGCAATGGAAACCTGGATGATAACACCCATCAGGAATGCACACACCCATGGAAGAATGCCATAATGAGGCACACGCACAAACTAGGAACATCATGAAGCATGTGTTTGGGTTGCTGAAGTCCCGGTTCCTGTACCTCAATATATCTGGTGGAACCACCCAGTACTCTCCAGCCACATGTGCATGTATGTTCACAGTATGTGCCATGATACACAATATGATCCTGCAGAAGCAGCTGCAGCATGATCAGCACAGGCCCCCCCCCCCTCCAGTGCCTAGGTCACGACAGCCACACTCACAGGAGGACTCGGAGGAGGAGACCCCTGGTGATGTCTCTGTTGGCAGTCGTAGGCATACCCAGTACTCCCTGGCATTGACTAAGAGGCAACGCATAGCACATTCACTGACAACCTACGGCCCTAGAGACTGACACCTTACTCCTACTCACATACCTATATTAAATTAACTGATGCCAGGCAACCCACACAACCTGTACCTATCCATGTATTGGCTGTGTACCACTTGCATCACACAGCTTCATCCTTGAACTACAGTTTTGTCAATTGCTGCAGTCTTAAGGTAAGTCTGTAACCTACACAGTAATTGTAAAGATTACTATAATAAGGCATTGTATGTATGGATCTGCTGCTGTTATGCAAGGAAATATAGTGGACTACTTGATCAGAGTTAACATCTACATGGGACAACTGATACCCAGTCCAATAGTATGTGTTCCTTAACTTTCACTAGGCCTCATGGTTGGAATATTTACAACATCAGGCAAGGGAGATATTATACAGTGCCTACACATGATATTTGGACTGCTGTCTACCCAAGCTGATTATGTGCGTTTGTTCCCCCAAAGCAGTGTACCTATATAACCACTTTAACAGAAAATCAGCTACGGTCTATCAGTGGACCAGGCAGTCTCAGGGCTGTAACATATATACTGATCACACATTTTATGTCTCTTTTCATGCAGGATAATAATGTACATATGCATGCTGTTGACTGTGTGATGAATGACTCCTCTCTGTCTAGCAACCTGTATGGCTCATTGGACTAGGAAAGCTAGCATGGGTGATGGTGTTGATGATTCTAATCTGGAATTAGTCCCATTTTTTGCATGTGAGGTAGTAGTATGTTTGGGTTTTCACAGAATGTCATACCTCCCAACCTCTTAGTGTAAGAAATCTGGACAAAGCCAGAAAGATTGGGGGGATAAATGTCCAAACATAGGGACAGAGTTTAAATATTGGTCACATAAACCTAGACAGTTGCTGGAATTAAAGATGTTGCAGTAGTACATATTTTCTTATGGATATAAAGCCTGACACACAATTGTTTGTAGTTAGTAGAATGTATTGATGTCAACACTGAATAAAGCACCAGAAGATCACAAATGTGTGAGGAATAGACCAAACATATGAGGCAAAACTCTGGACATTCTGTGACAATCAGGACAGTTGAGAGGTACACAGGCTGTCAGTCTGTTGGTGGTGTAACATTACCAACCTCAGTCATATATTTAGTACAGCAGACAGCTGGGGAATGCTATGAAGTGCAGTACTGCAGAAACAGGGGTGGATATTAATGTCTGTGGCATACACAGCTGGAATACAGGTAGGTGTGGCCGGGAGTCACATTATAAGCACTAACAGTTGCACTGGGCATGCCCGTACACTTAGAAATATGAGCACAATTCTGTTGGCCCGTCATTGAAATAACCTGTTATGTATAAATGTCTATACATACAGACATATATGTATACATATCCATTTGTCAGTGTCTTTCTCTCTCTCTCACACATGCATAGTATATTTGTCGCTATGTAGTGTCAGCTAGATATATATGTATATATATATATATATATATATATATATATATATATATATATGTGTGTGTGTATATATATATATATATATATATATATATATATATATATATATATATATATATATATATATATATATATATATATATATATATATATATATATATATATATATATATATATATATATATATATATATATATATATATATATATATATATATATATATATATATATATATATATATATATATATATATATATATATATATATATATATATATATATATATATATATATATATATATATATATATATATATATATATATATATATATATATATATATATATATATATATATATATATATATATATATATATATATATATATATATATATATATATATATATATATATATATATATATATATATATATATATATATATATATATATATATATATATATATATATATATATATATATATATATATATATATATATATATATATATATATATATATATATATATATATATATATATATATATATATATATATATATATATATATATATAGCTATATATATTAAAATGATACATAGACCCCCCATATATTTACACAACACATGCACGTATCATACACACAGACAGCTACATTTATATATATACATCCCTGTTATATACAGAAATATGTTTGTGGATGTCTATATTGTCTGACATACCCTAATAATAGTGAGTAAACTGCACTATTACACAGCCATAATGTTGCTCAAAGGATCCAAACTACAGTACATAATCCACTTACCTACAGACCCCTATGCACGCTGGATGTCATCACGTAGACAGACACAGGTGAGCAGATGGTGTAATGTATTGGTGTCAATGCACATATGGACAGGGCACATTGTCCCTGCCCAAGTCGTCTATCTAACTGCAAGCAGCCACATATGGCTATACTGGTAACTGTACACACATAGCCAGGATGACAACAGTTATCTTACTGCTAGAATACTAGGTGAAGATAATAGTATGAACCAATATTACTCTGCAGGCCTTAGATGCTGTTCAACACAAGCCTAGTTTGTGTAATGCACAAGTACTTACCTGCAATCACATATACAATAGATTTAACCTGCTACGCATATGATAAGTACTGTGATCTATAGTGTATAAGCCTAGATAGGTAGGGGTTCTAATCTCACTGCAACCCAGTTGGTATATGTGTGTGTGTGTGTGTGTGTGTATGTATATATATATATATATATATATATATATATATATATATATATATATATATACCCCTGAAAAACAGTGGACATGTCCTCATGGGCTATCCAGCAATAATGGTTATGCATTTTTTGGGCCCCTAACTTGCTGCTGGCTTCTAAACTGCCCTCTTCTACAAGGCTTGATGATGTCAGCCACTTTAAGAACCAGCTGACAGTGTAGTATCAGATGTAAGCCATGACACATGCAATAAGTACTGTGATCTGTAGTGAAAAAGCCTAGATAGGTAGGGTTTTTTTCTCACTTCCCCCAATGTGGTGCATGTGCATATGCATATGATAATAGACATAGTTAGGGTTTTGCATAATTTTGTTTGTAGAGGGTGATGTGGCCCGCCCCAAATGACTGACCACAACAAGACTTGCTGATATCAGCAAGCATTATATGTTCTAAACTGATAGTACTAGCAGACATGAGTTGTGTTGTATACATCAGGTGCTGTGATCTGTAGTGTGTACCAGTACATAGGTTAGTGTTGTAATCTGCATATAGCCAACTTGCAGTATGTGTGTGCCTTGGCATGTCCTGCATGCAGTGAGTGGAATTGTTGCTAGCCTGAATGTGGCCATGTTTGAGTGTGAGGCTGCTACAACAGTGTACATCATGTTATGGGGCCATAGGTCATGTGAACTTAACTACCATAATAGCCATACAGCTGTCACAATCATAGACATCTGTGTACCCCTCGTAAAAGACCAGCACATATTGCTCCAGTCCAAGAGAGACTTAGGCAGATGCTGTGTGTTGAGATATTGGCAGCCCAGCCACTCAAACAGATAGCATGTGCTGAGGTGCACTGTGGTGCTCTGAGTACAGGTCTGTTTCAAGGGTTTGTTTATATCTGCTATACAAATGTCTCCCACAAGCATGTAGTACTAACATCACATAGTAGGTTAATACCCTTACAGTGAGTTATCCATCTACTATGCTCCCTACAGATAGGCAGCATATGCACTCCAGTAAGGTCACACCTTGCCCTATAGCAGATTTTATCACAAATTCTGAATGCATGAGTATGCTGACTGCCATCATTACCCTTGGTAGACTGTCATACAGATGTGAACTTATGGAGCCATGCACATATACTGCTCTACCTTGCTGAAGTCATATTTCTCCTGTGCTGCCATGCCATACTGTGCCACTTCACTGCTGCCGTGTGTCCATAAGTTATCCCCTCAGACTCCTGGAACAGAAACATACACAGGTCCGTGACATACCTGCCACTGTGTAACAATACCACCAGTAGAACATCATACAGCATAAGGTTCACAAAAGTATGTTCTGTACTCATGACACATACAAACACAGAGTGTATGTTGGTGACCACTACAAGTGGCATGGCAAAACAATATTGCATTACATAAGTACATGTCAAGTAATGTTTTCACCCTGTGCATCAGGCACATAGCTTCATTCCTCTGCATCAATGGGAAGGATGACAGGGATGTGGTACAGGTATCATCACTTGCACAGGGTGATGTGTGGGGGTGCTGGAGGCTGGCCCAAACAGTTGACAGCATGTGTGTGACTCAGGAAGGGTAGTGGGTTGGATGGGTCATGGAGAGGTGCTGTGTGTGTCTGTAGGTGACCTGCTGGTGTGTGAGTGTGTACATGTGTGTAAAGCTCAGTGCTTGCCCTACAAGTGTGTATGTTGGACAGATTTGGACCATACATGTTCGAGATGACAGTTCACCATCTCCGGCCCTGAACACGGGAACTGGCTCTGCCAGGAGTAGCACTGGCACCACCATGCCCAAGGTCAGACACGGTATAAGTACTTGATGGTGACTGCTGTCTTCTGGGACTGTGTCCCCCATGGGATCACCCACGACCATGTTCCCATGGACTGGCACATTGTGGTGTGGACAGCACACTTCTCTCTGTAGTGTTGGATGTACTACCACTATGGGATTGTAACTGTGCAAGGCCATGTGGACTCTCAGCAGATGATGTTGCTGACCTATGTCCATGGGCCCAATGCCCAACTCAAACCAGACATGCCAGCACAACGTGCAGTCCAAGGCAGACACTGTCTCAGTCCACCATCTGTTCACTGCATCTGTGAACTGATCGAAGGTGTCCCACGTGCAGTGGAGGCAGTCACAGATGTCAGACTATGCTGCATCCATAACCCTAAGCATACTTTTGGTGGTCTGTGCCTCTGCCTCCATGACAGCCCAAAACATGTGTTAAGTGAACCGTGATGTGGCACCTGCAACAGGTGGTGGACAGACAGCAGCCCTCCTATGAGCACGCCTGTCAATCCACTGTATGGGACCTCGCCAACTCTCTGGCTACAGCCAGTGTCTACAATAACTGAAGCCATAGTTGACACACTGACATGTTCAATGTCTTCACCTTCTGACTGTCCAATATTTGAGGCCTGTGGGGACTAGGTATGTGTGGGCATACTGACTATGTGCGGTGACAATGGGGGAAGAAGAGTGATGTCAACCTCTGGGACAGATTCAGCCCCTGACAACCCCACCTGTGCCTCACTGTGGCCACCATTATCATCAGAATCTGAAGTGACACTGACATCAGGTTGTGTGGGGGAGAGACCACAGCCTCCCCCGGTCACCTGTGGAAACCAAGACACAAGTAGTACATTACTACCTGAACTATTATGTATGGAAAATACACAAAGAGTCATAATAATGAGGATCCACAACTTCATTACCACTCTCACATATTCTCATCTCCACTTTCATGCACAACAGACTTCCTCACAACAAAATACATGTTTGACTCAAGTCCTTTATAATAACCACGTCAGGTAAATCTCGTGACACTTGACCAGTACAATGTACCTTGTAGGTATGCAATATGACACTATACCTGATAAAGCAACACATAAAACCCAGTACAACTCTCTTAAATGTATACAAATACAAGTTTCAATGCCCAAGGTATGTACCATCAACCTTTCGGTTTTTACAAGGCATGTCAGATTAATTGCCTCATGTACACCAGGAGGCTTATCCGCTCTGAAGTAAAACTGCAAAGGTGTTTCTGCTCATTCAGCTACACTCCTGTGATTACTCTCTCTAGGAAACTTATGTAACTGTTCCAGACTGGAACATACAAACATTCTACTTTGGTTATACACAACATTAAGTGTACATAAGGAATTATCCTGACCATAACCTTAATAGCACAAATATGTTACATAACAGAACAGTATCAAGCTTACCAGGAGCAGGACCATGGCCTTGGCCACTACCTGACAGACCTGTGAAAAGTTGAGGATGAGGTAATGTCAGTACCAATGTATGCTGCAGCACAGTTAATACATCCATTTTTCTCACATTTATAGTGCCTACTGTGTTACTTGCTGTACTGGTCACATTCTGAGTATGAGAGTACAACTGAGGTAAAACTTTCCCCCCCAAAGGCCTAAGATCTGACACCCACGTAAAAGTATGTAGAGCCTGGCACACTGACTGCTACAGTATTACATTGCTAAACACAATAAACTTACCTACACTCTCCTCTGCTCTGGAAACTGTGCCATCCACCTCCATGATATATGGTGTAATGGATGCCTGGAAGCTGTTGTGTGTGCCTAAGTTCATCAGGAATTCCTCAGTGGCCATGAGTGGTTGTTCTGCTGCAGGCCCTCCACCAGTGATGGCATAATCCCTGGCTACATCTGCTGCCTTTTGTCGTGCAGCATTGATAATGTCTGTTTATGGTGACGGACCTGCTCATATGTCCTGCCCTGATGTTCCATGCCATTCACATCACTGGACAAGGTCTGCCCACAATGCAGCCTACTGTTCCCTGTTTTGCCTCCCCCTGGACAGTAGGATGTGAAGATGTTGCCTTAGTCCTTCAAGTATAATTTCATTTTCTGCATCAGAGAAGGGTGCATGGTGTCTATGATACAAGATTCCTGAAAGACAAAAAAAAGGGGACCACATTACAGGATCACATATGTGGAAGTACACTATGTAGAGATACAGCAAGGACAACATGGCTGGCACTATTCACTGCTTGCTCACACACGTCATACTCCGCAGTATTCAGACATACTAAGTGTATAGATACAACTGAGATAGTAGCAATAGTCAGATATTTCCGTGTGTGCCATGACAGATACTGCTGTATGATCATACACATAACACTCGGGTCTACTATGGTGTGTTCCTTATGGGCAACCTCCCGATGATACATCATAGGAACAGTGCCACACTAGCAGTGTGCTATTACAACCACTAGAAAGGGACAGTCTAATTAGACCAGTGTGCCACAATGACAACAGACAATGCACCCTTAATGTATCGTACATCATGTGTATGTGTAAGACAGCAAGAGATCAATGACATGTCATTATCACAGGTTTACAACAGGCTTAATGTTGTATTCCCTATTCCCCGTATGTCTATTCACCCATCTGCATCGTGTTGTACACAAAATCAGTTACATACCTGATGGAGTGCAGTATTCCTATGTTGATATGTGGTGATAGTAAAGTTTTCACAAAAGTGTGCTCTGTGTGAGGAAAGTATCGTACAGACTTGTTTTCCATAGCCGGCTGCTCGCCTTTTAACTCATTACATCTGAGTGACGCCTCCAGGTGCATATGCAGTCACCTCCTACTGCTCTTCTCGGTGTTAAATATTACTTCTTCATATTGCATTAATAATTCCAAAATCATGCTACATACAAGGTATCAGAATATTTTATCTTGAAGCATACATGATGGCAAACACAACTGTATTGATATCTGACCTCTGTCATTGAGTATTTGTTAGAATTGTAAGGTGCTAACTTAATTTTTAAAGGCTCAGGCCACATCCACTAGGAGTCAAAGGTACACACTCAAAAGAGTTGTACTGGAGGGAATGAGTGATTCTCATCAGCAAGAGATTGCCTCTAAACCAGCCTGTGGATCTGAAATGCTTATTGCAGCCAACACAGCTGATTTGCACTATCATCAGCCAATGACATGCAACCTCTGTACAATATATAAGGGCTTCATGTTGATTAGGGCTTCTTTCTGACATGTTATGCTGGACATTACTGGGGTGAGGAGACAACATCATCGCAGAGGGTAGGTTTGTAGCAGAAACCTTACCATAGAGATGTGTGTGCTACAGGCTGCAGCTGCTGCTGCTGCTCGTAATAGACATAGGCAGAGAGTATCAACACTTTGAGGACAAAAACTTGTAGGAGTAACTATGGGAGCTGTGTCAGCCTTGTTGTAGAGGCAGAGCCAGAATGAGGGTACCCTTTCCACCCCAAATAAGACATATGTTTAAGGTAAGTATGTTAGGCAAAGGTATTACTAACAGAGTACTAGGCAGCATGTTTGGTGTGTCCTTGGGTAAGATTGGGTATAAATATAAGAATATGTCCACCATTTGGACAACTGCCAGGCCATGTGTTACAGTCTGGTAGTAATTTGCAGCATGTATGAGGGCAGGCCTTGTTACAAGCAGGGGCTTCCAATGTGTATGTTAGCTGTGATAATCTGCAGAGTGACTTGGGAAGGATTGTGTGGAACACTCTGATATTAGTGGCCCTCATTTGCAGTACCTGCATTGACCTTCTGTATGAATGCATATTAATGCATGATGTGACACTTTATGCACATATACGTTTTGCTATAGGGATATAGCAAGTGTGTTCCTACCTGCAGGCCTGTGACCTCCATCAGTGAAAAGCAGACATGTCATTTGAAATGCATTGTGTGGATAAAGAGTGCATGACTCAGTCATTAATTGCTGCCTTCACAATACCGTAAATTCACTTCTACATAGCACGGGATTTGAAGCCAGGACTGTGTGTGGCAAAATGTACTGCTTGCAAGGCAATTAATAGACTGAGCTACTGAGTTACTGCTGCAGCAGACATATTTGCAAGATATATTTGCACACATACAGGCTGTGACATACATTTCCTACATCCATCAGTGTGTGCATGGCTTTATATGGATGTATGTGTGCACCAAGGTCCCAGTTCAACATGTATTTTTCCATTAATGCTTTAGCAGGTGTCTTTCTATATATTGCTGCTGAAGGGCACATGTACCTGCTATCACAGGTATCACTTACATCCATTATCATGTCTTTGGCTTTCTAGCAGTGACTATTGCACCAGGGCCCAAGGTGATCTCCCATTTGTAATCTTTTTAATTTAATTACTTTTTAATCAAGTTTGCGCGACGTGGTGCTCAGCTCTACTGAAACACTCAATGACTGTAACTGTCAATTACTATGTTTTCTTTAAACTACCTGTTTTAAGTAAGAGTTGTGTGATGTGGCAGGTTAATGTAGTGGTCTGCATGCAGGTGCAATGGTCTTGGATTTAAAATATGGGAGAGGTGTTTATTTTGTAAGTGTGTATTATAAGTTTAAAAACACATATTCAGTATAGCTCTATTTAGCTGAGCTTAGTGAAGCTGCATGGACAGGTGCCCATTTTTTTTAAGGTAAGAGTGCAATGTCGGGGAAGGGACATAGGTACATGTGGGGGAGGTAATTTGGGTAGGTGAGGATGCATTTGCAACAGACAAGACAGACAAGACAGCAGACAGGGGCAGTATGTGACACATGAGGTGGGTGAACACCTTGGATAGGGAGGGTGTTGTGGAATCCAAGTTCCATGTGCCTCCAGATGGCAGAAGCAGGACTCACATCCCCATCTATGGGACTGTCGACACTGCTCTTTCACTGCCCTGAGAGTGGCAGTGCTGGGGGCTGGGCACCAGGGTGAGGCTGCCACACCAGGTCAGCCAGCATGCCTTCAATCTGGTACAGGAGGTGGTCAAAACCATGGTAGACTACCCTAGGCACTAACATTGGCAGCTCATCCAATGTGACAATACCTCCTCCACCACCACTCCCAGAGGCTGGCCAGGCCCTATTCCATGGGGTGGTACTACTTGATGCCGCAGGTAGTGTAGGGGCAGCAGAGGGGGCACCACCGATCTGGGTCCCAGACATGCTGGGACCTAGTTCTATGAAAAAATAGCTGCAGAAAGCAGTCCAGACAGTACCCTCTCTTTCCCGCTTCAGTTGAAATAATGGCTCTCCACTTATCTGCTGTTTAAATTGTTTAATTTTCGACATTTTACTAAACGATTTGAACAGCAGATAAGTGGAGACCGTTATTTCAACTGAAGCGGGAAAGAGAGGGTACTATCTGGACTACTTTCTGCAGCTATTTTTTCATTTGTGCAGTTTGAAATTTTCTTCTTGGCGTGACCTGGTTCTAGAGCCAGTTGAGTCAAGGTAGGAGGATGAGCCAGAACTGGCCTACCTTGACTTGCTGTGGTGATAGAGGTATAGCAATAAGTTAAGGTTAGTAATAACCAAACCATTGTTACTAGTAACAGAATTGAACATCATTTTAATTCATACAAATATATATTAATGTATAGTATGTGTAACACAACAGTAAATAACATAACAGTCAGTATGGTAACAGCATGCCAGTAAGAAGTAAGGCATAAGGGCAACAAAATAGTTAATTTAACAAAGTATGTTAATAGTGAATCATGATAACACATAACAATATTACATCACATTTCCAAAAATATAGTCAGTTTAACAACATATGTTAATATTAAATCACAATAATAAATAACAATAATAAATAAATGGAGATAAGGGATGGGGAGAGAGAGAGAGAGAGCGAGAGAGAGAAGCAATCCATTACTGACAATGTAGAATATATCCGTGAAAACACGGATGCTAAATTCTCTACAGGAGTTTAGTGTCAGTTTTGAGTACAGTGACTACAATTCTCCAATAGCTCACGTAGCATGTACATACCTCTCAGGCTGTTAGCATGGGTCAGTATGGACCAAGCAATAACAAATGCAGGTACACTACTACTCAGAACACTTTCACATAATGTGGACTTCTATAACTACCAAGGTGTTCTGTAAGCAGATTTGGTACTGCACTGAATTCCAGGTAATCATTTTTCTGGTAATCCTGTGACAGATGGATTAGGCAGTTTTAATTACATTATGTGAAATTGTGACACTTGAGAGGAATGTTCATAGGTTCATAGGTTCATAGGTTGGTACTAGGCTATCAGCCCTAGGGCCTATACAAGCCTAGCCATAACAATTCACTGGCTATTTCTTCCCACATTATTTACTTTCCTGGACCCCTGTCTAGCAGGGTGACTGACGTGATCCCTGGGGTGAATTTCCTTTCTCCCATCCAATCGTCAAGGTTCCTCTTGAAGAGGTCCAAAGAGGCACTCTGCTTGACATGTATGGGCAATCTGTTCCAGAGTCTGGGGAGTCTCTGGGTCAGGAACCTATCCCTCCAGCATGTTTTGTTTATTGTGATGACAAGGTTTAGATCCCTGGAGCGTGTAGCTCTGAGGGATTGGGATTTCTTTAAGTGTAGCATGTCCAACAGCTCTGGGTTTGACATGGCCTTGTATGTTAAGCAGAGATCGCCTCTGAGTAGATGATATGCGACAGAGTATAGCTGGAGTTTTTTAAGGCGGTCAACGTAGGGCATCTGCTTTAGGCCTGTGATTCTTTTAGTGAGGTATTTCTGAGGCCATTCCAGTTGTTGCAGATGTCTTGAGAGGTACATACCAAATGGGGCGTTGTATTCTATAATGGGTCTAATGAGGAATGAGTACAGTGGGACAATGACCTCCTTTTTTCTGGATGAAAAGCCCTTTGTGATGAGGTGTGCCACATAGAAGGATTTCCTGACTGTTGTGCCGATGTGGTTATCAAAGGTGAGACCACTGTCCACCTGTGTCCCTAAGTCTCTTATCACACTTTCTGTGTTTAGTGTACTGACACCTATATGGTAATTCATGGATACATGTTTTTTCCCAAAGGGGATAACAATACATTTCTTGGCATTGAGCTTGAGCCCATGGCTCTGGCACCAAGCATCTGTTTCTGTAAGGCCCTTTTGTAGAGTATCCACATCATTTGGGGATTCAATAATGGCTCCCAGTTTGCAGTCATCTGCAAACTTTGTTAGCCAGAGTCCCTTAGTGTTGACCTGTACTTCAGAGAAGTAGATGCCAAACAAGAGCGGCCCCAGGACTGAACCCTGAGGTACTCCACTTGTCACTTGTTTGGAGCTGGATTTGGAGTCGGCTACTTTTACAGTGTGGGTTCTATCAGTAAGCCATTTAGCAACCCATTGGGTGACATAGGGATTAATGCCCAACTTAGTAAGTTTATCTATGATTCCAGAGTGGGGGATGGTGTCAAAGGCCTTGGCAAGGTCTAGATAGGCTGTGTGGACCACCTTACCCTTGTCCATGGCTCTGGAGACTGATTCAAAGAAGTCAATCAGGTTCAGGAGACAAGATCGGCCCTTCACAAACCCAAACTGGGTGGGGTCCAGTGTTTGAAGGTTGCCAATGTCTTTATTTATAAGTTCCATGATAATACGCTCCATGGCCTTGCAGATAAGGCTTGTCAGATTGATGGGACGGTAGTTTCCGGGATCCAAGGTGGATCCCCCTTGTGGATTAGGATAACTGTAGCTCTGCGCCACTCAGTGGGAACGAAACCTGAGGTGAGGTTATGATTAAACATGACACTTAGGTGAGGTGCCAGTTCATATTGTAGTTCATGTAGTACACAGCCCGGGATGTCATCTGGTCCCATGGATGCTGTATTTTGGCTTTAGAGAGTGCGTTTTGTACCTGTGTGGCCATTATTACTGGAATTTGGCAATCTTCCGGTATTGAGATGAGCCATTTAGGGGGTGAGAGGGGGGTGAAGTTGGCACTGAATTGATCTGCCAGGATATTGGCAATATCCTTTGGATCAGTATATTTAATGCCATTCTGTTTTAGCTCAGAGCAGATCTGAGCATTGCCATTTAGATTCTTGACATAGTTATAGAATGCTTTGTGGTTGTCTTTGGAATCTTTGGCAATTTTATTTTCATAACTAGCTTTGGAGGATTTTATGAGGCATCTCAGTTTCTTACTGAGGCTAGTAAGGGAGTTTTTTGCATCCTGGGATTTTCCTCTTTTCTGAAAAAGTTTCTTCCTTTTGTTGTAAAGTTTGTTTATGGCAGGGGACCACCAGATTGGCTTCCTTTTTTTGGATGAGAGCATTTTGGTTCTATTTGGGATGGCACGATTCATGCATGAGTGGATGTGGTCGTACAGTGCCTTAGTGTAGGATTCAGCAGTTGAACTTTCAGTTCCCGTCTGCATGGGTGTTATGAAGTTTGTCACTTCTGACTTGAGTAGCATGAAGTTGGCTTTGGAGAAGTTTTGTATGGTGGTTTCTTTACTGGGGGGTGGGGGTGGGATGTGGATGTTAAGGGTGATTAGCTGGGTCTTGGGTACAATACCACATCTCTGAACCCGGGAACGCCCACTTCCCCAACACCACCTGCTATATCCACAGCAAATAAGACTCCAAAGACTGTTGCAGAATTCCTGCCTGTTGCTCTTAATATAGGCTGTTTTCCTGCCCTTACATGTCACTGTTCAACATTCAAAAAAGTGCTGTGTTGCTTAGACCAGTGCAAACTAGCTCAGCAAAGCTAAGCCGTGTGAAAACTTGCACAATCAAAGTTTTAGCTCAGCTTAGTACCATGCAAACAGAAGTAGCTGTTAGCATGTTTAAGCAGTGCTCAGCCCTCTGCAGCAGTGCCATATTTCCCAAATTTGTTTTTAAAATGAAACATATATAATAAATTAAATTATAGACATCTTATCACTGCTAAAGACTCGAACCCAGGACTTACTAAACATTAGGCTGTATCTCTACCCATTTAGCTATTTGGATATTATGAAAACTTGTATACCTTCACATATGCTACTGGGCTACCTGTTAGTGTAGCTAAGCACCACGTTGCACCCAGGCATATATAATTAATTACATCTGGTTTCTATTTTTAGAAGTCTAGCTCCATGCCTCATCGCACAGCGCAAATGTGCAAAAATGGAAAAAAAGATATTTACATTTAAATATTACACATTTGACCCAATTCACAGCATTTTAATAGTAGCAAGAAGCAGTACAGGCCATTCATGACCACAGGTAGCCTCTACACTTCTCCCTACACCGATTCAATAACCCTGTTCCTATGCTGTCCCTTGGCAGTGCACCATCATTAATATGCATGGTTCGCTGCTGAAGGGGAAACATGGCTGTGTCCATGGATAAATTCCATGTAGGGTCTATACGGATTCTACACAGATTTTATTAAATCCTGGGGATAGTCTTTCAGTGGCATCTTTGCAGTCAGGACTCAACTGCATCTTTCACTGAATCCCAATTTGGTGAGCATACTTTCATGAAAATGCTGTTCACCGAAGCAGCATTTTCACATAGTGTATGCTTGCTGTTCCAGTCATACTACGGTGCAGTAAGGGAAATTTCCTTTTTTCCCACTGTAGTGCGACCTCAGAGTGAGAATATTAAAGTAGGGGGGGTGTGGGGGTGCAGGGGGGCTTGCCTCCCTGAATTCAAGTAGATTTTGTGTTTTTTTTTTTTTTAACATAATTTAACGTAAGCCCTTTTTTGATGAAAGGGCTTTTATTAAAGTGTGTTCGGTGTGAATGGATTTGGCTTTTTGAACTTTCATTCAAAAGTCCTAGATCTATATATATATATGTATGTATGTATATACATTACATGCAAAAATATTAGTTCAAATGCTTGTCCACAGTATCTATTCTTTTAACATCACCATGTTTTTTTACTAGTCACACAGTTACTTGCAAACTGGTCTTCATATGACATATATCATATCAGAACCGCAGACTGAAACAAAGAAACTTCATACAGTGCACTTACAAAATGCACAAATATCTCATTAATCAACCAAACCTATTTAAAACTTACCCTATAAATTTTACTTTTTTTGGCTACCCTACTTAATTCTATGAAAGTTTTACCCCACTACTCCACCTCTGTTGCCAGATGTACCAGCTTCTTTGAAACACTCTCAGAATTTTTTCATTGTGGACTGATGCCAGCACTGAAATTAAGGGCATCTTGGGGTGGAGAGTCTTGGTCGTCTTCCATTTCATTTTTTTTTTTTTTTAATGACCTGCCATGTTCCCCTCTTCCTTTACAGCATCGTGATTGTATGTCTGAGGGGTGAGCATGCAATAAGAATGTTTGGAAGGTTTACTATCAAAATTTCGAACCATACTCCGTCGACTGTACTATCGTCGAACAAGGAAGTTCGGAAATGGTAATATCAATGTCAAAAAAACAATCTAGGAACGGGTTTTA